>NC_058405.1:141651316-141896654 GCF_002201575.2 Neomonachus schauinslandi | reverse complement strand
CACACACACACACACACACACACACACACACACACACACACACACACACACACAACATGCTTTATAAACTTGTGCCCTATTAAGTTAGACTGGAATATCTATTCAACATTTGTACATCAGTATTTTCAGTCTATCATAAATTATAAATTTTAAGTGGGTGCACAGTGGAGGAGTTGAGCTGTAATCCCAGTGTCCTGTTCTTAGGAAAACCTGCTAATCACCCCAGGTGGTGGCAGAATAGTCCTCAATGATAATAAAACACCTGGAGAATGTCTTCTAAGACAGTGCTTCTCAAACTTTAATGGGCTTATGAATTACTTGGAAATCTTGTTAAAATGCAAATTCTTATTTAGTAGCTTTGGGGTGAAGCCCAAGATTCTGCATTTCCACCAAGTTTCCAGATGATGCCAAAGCAGCTAGGCTATAGATCACACATTGAGTGGTGAGATTTTAGGAGAATATTCTTAGTTGAGTTTCATTACACAGTTCTACCAGTAAAGCATAAAGTCTATTGTCAGAAATGCCAGCAAAGAAAATCTAAACTGAACAGCTAAGTATAAATCACTCTTTTCTGCTAACATCTTGTGGTTGAGAAATTAAATTAGACGATGTAATGAAAATCTATTTTGACATTTAGTTATAAGCCATATTAATCCTTTTTTATGATGAGATAAAATTTCACAGCATGCTATCTTTTACTACCAGATTCAATGAATTATACTTAGAAATAATATCTCTACCTATGCCTATCTGTAAATAGTCATGGCAAAATTTCTAGTGTAGTTCATTTTCTTTATTTAAATTAAGGTTTTTTTTTTTTAAATAATGACAGAATGAACTATTAGTACAGAAGACTCTTAGCTGTTTCCTTCCTTTCTTCCTTCCTTCCTCTCTCCCTTCCTTTCATAATTCTTTCTTGGAATGAGGGTAGCCGCTTCCATAATAACTCAAGTTCATAATGAGTCTATTTAATAAGGGGGAAAAATCCAGGAAGTAGTTTTCTAGCTGTATTTTTATTGAAACAACTCTTCTAATTCTTGGGAATAAGATTTATGAGAATCCAAATCTTAACACCAAACATCCCAAGTAGTTGATCTGTTTATAGCTCAGAAGACATTAACACTTAAATCTTTAGATATTTTCAGCCTGTGTGGGTTCTCTCAGCACATCACTGATATACCATGATTTTGAAGAATATTTGATTTGATAAAATTCACTCTTTTGTCCAATAGAACCACAATGGTGTTCTGAAGAAAACTAATTCTGTGAACGATCCCCAAATGAGAATTTTATGGTCACACACATTTAGAAAAATCTAGGTTCTTCAGCTCTCTCTTGGACATCCCTAAAGCACACAGATATTCAAAAAACTCTGAGAACAAACCTATTGTGCTCTATCACAGTGTTCCTCAAAGTTATTATTTAGAATACATAGAATACACTTTGGGAAATGTTTTCCCTTTTCCATTTTCTGTATCAAGTTGTTGGTGTGAGGGCGAGCTGGACAGAATGAATGCCTTTCCTTCTATCATCAATAAGAAGAAAGCCTTCACAGAAGGGTCCTCTGGAAGACTTTCTCTGAAGTCTTTTTGGATAACCAGGACATTCTGGGCTGTGTTGGGCAAGTGAATGTGTAAAAAGGGGTGATGGGATGGTCAGGGATGGTCATTAGACTAATCACAATTTATCACCTGGAGCTGGTATATCAGATTCATATCAGAGGACTATTAGCAAGGAATGAAAGGGGGATGGCTTCCAGGAAGGCAACTAGCAAAGCCTATAGGAGATTTTCAAAAACATGTGTTCACCTCCACCATTTTCATACTGGTTCAGGTCACTTTTTTTTTTTTTTCATTTCTGTAAAAGCTGCTTCCATTCTTGTCCCCTTATGATCAATTCTCCACACAGCTACCAGAGTGGTCATTTAAAAACATAAATCAAGTCACATTCTTTCCCTGCTTAAACCCTTCCAATGGCTTTCTGTTTCTTTTAGCATAGACTCCAGCCCCTCGTAGTCCTGTCCTTTTTCCTGTTTTTCCAAAATGCCAAACTATTTTCTTCCTTCCTTCCTTCCTTTCTTCCTTCCTTCCTTCCTTCCTTCCTTCCTTCTTTCTTTCTTTCTTTCTTTTTTTCTTTCTTTCTTTTCTTTCTTCTTTCTTTCTTTCTTTTCTTTCTTTCTTCTTTCTTTCTTTCTTTCTTTCTTTCTTTCTTTCTTTCTTTCTTTTCTTTCTTCCTTTCCTTTCTCTCTTTCTTTTTTTATCTTGTGCCCTCAGCACTTTCTAACTTCTGCCCAGAAATTTCATTCTTCAGATTTTCACGTCATTTGTTCCCTTATTCCTTGATCATATGTCACCTCCTCCAGGAGAATCTCCCTGATCAGGCTTTCAAAGATACCTGTTTTATTTTTCTTCTGTACATTTTTTTGTCATATACTTTTATACTTGTCTATTTTATGCTGCCTTAATTAGAATCTTAAAACATGAGTTCACATCTGTATGTTTAGCACTTAGTGCATCACATAGTAGGTTCACAAACATTTATGGAATGAATGAATGAAATTTATCAAGTTAAAAGAGAAAGCCATCACAGCCAGTTAAAAGAGGTGATAGGATATTTGTAAAGGGGCGCCTGGGTGGCTCAGTTGGTTGGGCGACTGCCTTCGGCTCAGGTCATGATCCTGGAGTCCCTGGATCGAGTCCCGCATCGGGCTCCCTGCTCGGCAGGGAGCCTGCTTCTGCCTCTGACCCTCCCCTCTCTCATGTGCTCTCTCTCTCTCATTCTCTCTGTCTCAAATAAATAAATAAAATCTTAAAAAAAAGGATATTTGTAAAGAAGACTATATCCTCTATAGTCTATAATCATTTGGAGACCTCTACTTAATTTATAATTTCTCTGTGTAGCAAAGAACCAGTTAACATCCTTGAACTCCTTTAAACCAAGGGTTGAGGCTGAGTTTACTGGGTGTTAGCAAGGCTAACCAATTGTATTTGCAGCAGTGGATTTTGAAGTTCTGTACCTTCTATTCCACTCAAACCCCCATCTAAGCCTCCTCTTAACACCCCTTGCATTTACAACACTATCATACTGATGTTGGAACCAGAGACTTTTTCTCAACAGCATAAGGGAGAGCTACCTTTAAAGATTTAGGAATGTGGCAATGATTCTTAAAGAATATCACAGATTGAAATGGAAAAGAAACAGCTCTGCATTAGACAGAATCTAGGATGTCTTCCACATATTGGGTTTTGAATTTCAGTTTCCCACTCAGCCAAAAACTGATCCATCCCTTACATGCAAATTCTATTTAAAGGAAACTTCCTTGAGGAACTTCTTATAAGACATTAAAATTCAAGCCTAGGTTATTCATAAATTTACCAGTTTTATCTGGGTTGTGCATTGGTTTACATACAAAGAACCCAAATTAATTTACCTTGTATGTAAGAACATTTTGAGTATAGATGACATGGTCAGACTTTAACACGTAGCCTGATTGCTGTTCAAACCAATATTTTAAAAGCTTATGGCTTGTCTATCATACCTTGCTTTTATAGTATATATTAAATTCAAGGAGCAAGATTTATATTAGAAGTTAGATTGGAAATCTGGAACTGATTAAAAACATTCACTTTTAACTTATGGCCTTAGTCCCAGAAGTTTTATATTAGCAATGTAAAGCATTCCAAGCTAATAGAAAAATTGGATTAAAATTAATGTGAGGTTATTTTTTAAAAGCCTTTGTAGTTATGTCAATGACGTGATGATAAATGTTCAAGGAACATTTTCATCATGAAGAATGCTTTATACACAATCATTGCATCCTGAGTACACCACGGTCTGCTTTTGGACAGTAGACACAGAAATGTTCTAGAAGGCAGGACTGATGAAGAAGTAGCTATGGCAGGGACTTCTGGCTGTACAAGGGTTTATGCTCTTCTTATTCCCTCATAATACAGTTAGGCTAGAGGGCTAACTACCAAGTCAGGGCCCTATTTTCTAGCACTGCTACCCCTCCCCCAATCCTTCCAGCTAAACATGGCCGAGTGACTTCATTTTCACCCCAGGGAAAATAAAGGAAGATTCTGTGTGCCCCTTCCAGTCCTGGGTCTTAAAACATTGTGCATATGCTCCTTCATGCATTCCCCCCTCTCAACCAAGCTGGAACAAGTTCTGTTTAAAGGAATCTGCCTTAGAATACACTCCTTATGGGGATAAGGGAAACAGTCTCAGTGATAATGGAGAAAGAAGATGGAAGTAGCCTGGATTCCTAATGGTATGGAGCACAGCAGTCTGCCTGCTTGCTCCAGATTGATATGTGAGGAAGAAATAAGAGTCATTTTTAAAGCGTCTCTCTTGTTAAGACTCACGTGGGTGGCATTATAGCGCTTAGCCTTTTACACTAAATAGTACAGGTGTTAAGCCATCTTTGGTGTCCTCCCGTTCCCTTTCACATGCTGCTCTGCTTTCCTGGTGCCCTCTCATTCACCAGGACCCTTGGGATGCTGGCTGAGCGTGTGCTTTGTTTTGGTTCTTCATGCTCTCAGCTTTTTTGACTTCTAAGTCCTGAGTCCTGTTGCATTTATTTTTAGCTATTTGGCACTTTCAAAGAACTCTGATGAACTCAGTCAATTTTTTAGAAGCTTATAGGCCATTACTTCACCTAAAAGTGTGATTTTTTTCCCTAAGAGTTGTGACTTAATCCAAGTGAATAGATTTTTTATTGGCAGAAGTTCAGGCAGAAGCCCACAAACCATTCCAGTATCTGTTTTGTATTGTATAATGCTAGACTTTCCCTTGTATATGATAGGAAAGAAGCTTTTCCTACCAGATTCTTAGGTTAGAACAGGGCTCAGCACCCCTTCCAACACCAAAAGAGAGCAAAAATAGGCTAGGCTTGTCTTCTCAACTCTTTGCCACTGCTTCTCCAGGTGGTTAGAAGGAACAGATTATCCTAGTTTTTAACCTGAGGAACATAGACTGAATTTATAATTTCAAACAGGCATGAACCAAATAAATATCAATCACTACCTACTATCTCTAATTAAATTTAATAAGATTATATGACTCAACTTGTGTTTCAGAGGTTTCCATTTACTTGCCTCATTGACTTTGAAGTTCAAAGTTCCTGAGTACCACCTTATATTTCCCAACATAATCAGTCTTTGTGAAACTAAAAGTGAAAGAATTTGTAGAAGACACTTGATCAAAGGAAGTTCACGTTCTCTTGGCCACCTCTATTTGGAAATCAGAGTGTAACAGGTGCTCATTGTATATGTCATTCTTTATAACACACTTTAATTGACACTGTTTTCCAAAATGCTTGGTGGTACTCTTTAATAGGACATGGAATAAACTACTGGGTCATGGTTGACATACAAAAAAAAAAAAATAGGATGAATAAAATAGTAAAATAGTGTTTGAGCTATAATTCCAATAAATATTGTTTTGTGGAATTTAGTTTCAATTGTATATAAATGTGAGTATGTGTGTATTAGCATGCACTGGGTTGTAACGTACGAATGTATTTCTTACTAAAAGCCTAGCTTCATCTGTCAGCTCATTTTGGCAACAGGATTGCCCCTTTTAATGGGGCCTAACTCTGACCTGAGTGTCATTAAATGGAGTCTCTTGATTTGATCTTGCAAGTACTTCAGTGCCATGGATTCATAAACCATACATTCATGTACCAGAGAGTTGCTTCCAGGGCTGTTTTTTGCAAAATTATTTAGTTCTCTCTGATTTTGTAAAAATCAATCCCCAAATCCTAACACTGCTCCAGCTTACTAAGAATAATGTCTAGAAAAGAAAAAAATGCTTCCATAATATAAATTTGTCTATGGGCACTAACTAAATTAAACATATGGAATAAACATGTGGCCTCTAATTTTGTTTCCTTAATCATAGACAATCTCATGCTGTACTTTCTCAAAGTACCATGCAGTTCCTTTCTAAGCACCAACATACAATTGAACAGCTCAGATGATGGATTATTTATTTCAATAAGAGGAATTTAGTCATCTTTATGCTCAAATCCATGTGTAGATTCTGTTATGGATTATCTTTTGGGGGAAAGAGGTTTGGGAAGCATTTTTATTCTAAATGCAAAAAAAAAGTACACATTAGTTAGTGATATCTTAATGTAAAGTAAAATCACATACAACATTTTAGATTTTAGATTTTTATGTATAGCATTATTTATATTCCACATAAAATTACTTATAGCTAGATGAATTTGTTTAATTACTGTACATATTAAAATGTATAAAACATTTGCCAACACACTCAGAAACATAAATCAAGGGAAAGCAGAAATTCCTGACTGATTGCCTTAGTTAGAAATACTAACATGCTAGTTTATCTTATGAATGATCATATCTAGTAGCTTAACTAATAAACTGCACCATTGTCTATTCTACAGTGAAAAGAAAATTTGGCCACAAACATGACTGAACAATGAGCACATGAAAATATTTATACTGTTCTGAAAAATGGTTAACTTTTTAACTCTAAAATATTCTGCTTTTCAGAAGTCAATCTTCCAAAAATAATCTGTCAACTCATTAATTTCCTCAAAAGTACCAACTTTAAAAGTGAAAAAAGGATGAAATATCAGAACTTATATCTTAAGAAGAATAAATTATAATAAGTTAAATTATTAATACTTCAATGGAGAGCTCCTTATTATATGTTTGAAAGCTTTATGAAACTGCTTTACCCTTTTCCTATGTAACATTATTGAAAAATTGTGTTTGAATAATCTATAGGCTTTACATAGTCACTAAAACTTTGCCATAAAATAAATCATTTTGTGCTAAGACAGTTTCTCTGAGAAGAGGATTTGAAAATATGCAAAAAATAAAAAAGGCAAAGCCAGCAAAGTATATTTTTCAATCTTCTCTAATATAAAATATGTGATTATTCATATTTGGCCTAATAGGGTGCAGTTTATCTTCACATCATCTTTTGAGTAGAGGGAGAGGAAAGGGGAAAGGAGAGCAGCTTGTTAAGCAGATGAATAGTGCCTGTTCAGCACTGGGGGAAGACCCTTTTGAAGCACTTGAGAAGTGTGCAAACACTGAAATTGCCACACAAACAAAGGCCACCCAGCTCAACTCAGTTTGACCTTTGATATGGGAACTACAAATCTCTTCTTCTTTTAAAATAAAGCAAGATCCCTAGACAGCAACTCTTGGGTACTACTAGTTTATGGAGCAAATACACTTCTACTTTTTCAGACAATACTTTCCTCCTAATAAATTTGGATCAGAGGTTGTTTTTAGAGCTTTGCTTTGTGCCGCCTTGTGATGCACCAAGGAGGTGTAGTGCGTTGGCCTCCCAACTGGTGGATCATTAAAATCGGTGGATATATACAGAGGAATTTCCCAAATTGCAGATATTTTTTCTGTCCTGAACCATATCCCTTAAGCTTGCCTTTGAACTTTGAAAGATAATTTTTTTAAAGATTTCATTTTTAAGTAATCTTTATACCCAATGTGGGGCTCGAACTTACAGCCTTGAGATCAAGAGTCACACGTTCCACCGACTGAGCCAGCCAGGCGCCCCTGAAAGCCCGTGGTCTGACATTGAATAAAATCCCCAACTTCTCTCCCCTGTACTTTCTAATCTCCTTTGAGGGCCTTCCAATGGCTAAGGCCAACTAGAGCCAGAGGAAAGGGATGTAAGTTGATGCAACCTATAAAAGTTGGTCTTTCAACACTCAGAGCAGAATGGAGATGCATATGGGATGGGCCTAGAGAAGCAAGACTATCCAATACACTCAGATTTCCTGAAATTTTAGTGGCTTGAGCCCTGTTTTTAGTAGAAAAATCACTGAGTAAAACATGTCCAGAGCAGTGTCAATGTTTTTGAGAAGTCATTTGTGAAACTTTTGCAGTTTCTTGATCAGCCCAATTTCTTCAAAGAAGGCAGGACACCTCCATCCTGAATATATGCGATGTCTTTTAATTGGTGAAAAAATGTCTTCCTCACTTCCTCCTTCTCCCCTATCCATTTACTTAGTTTATCAACATTGATGAATGGACCTGTCATGGAACAGACCAATTGGTTTGTGGTCAGAGTCATAGATTTGAACCCTTTGTAGATCTAAACATGTCTTTACCAGCTTCAATAGATTGTATCATCTGCTTGATTAAACTCTTTCTCAAGTGATCAGTGTGTATGTATGGGATGGGAGTGTAGTTAGGGGCAGTGCAAATTCTTGCAAAGATAATGCCTTGAAAGGTCTTCTAAAGATTAATTCCAGGCTCTAGAGCTACTGCAGGAGAAACACTTATTGACCTTCTGGAGGTCCATTGTCTCCAGAACTCCTTTCATCCAATGGAGTCCTGGTTTATCCACGTTCATCCTTGGGTAAGACAAAATCACATGTGCAAAGCATCTTTGTTTTGCTTGTACTGTTAGAGAGTGACGTAAACGCCATCATCATGTGTTGTCATGTACACTGTCATGTACTAAACCCTGACTACAAGGATTTCTACAGAACTGATATTTCCTACTAGGAGAGTAGAATCTTTGTTTTTTAAGCAGCTTTGTTGACATATAGTTTGCACACCATAAAATTCTCTTATTTTAAGTGTACAATTCAGTGATTTTTATAAACTTACAGAGTTGTGAGACCATGACCACAATCTGATTTTAGAATATTTCCATCATCTCATAAAGAAAGGCTCCTTGATTTTTAATTTTGTGAAATAAGCACAAATAAATGACTCCTTTTTAAGAGCACAATGTAAAATATGATTACAGATGTTTTAATGCGAACAGTTATTATTTAATTCATGCATTTTTGTAGTAAGACCAATACCCAGAATTCCTGGTTATCACTCAGTTGACACACCTTTTGGGTAAACGTGATTGCTGTGAGTGTATTGCCAAACCATGAAAATGAATGAAATTTTAACCAAATTACTTTTATGTTGCATCAGAATTTGCCCAAAGAAATTTTTCCAACAATAAGAAAAAGCAAATATTTTGAAATACACCTCCCCACAAATAATGTTACAAGGCGCAGTCATCATTCTGAGAAATGAGATTGTTTCCCTTTAGGACTGCTAAAGAGCGATGGGGCTTGCGATCTATCTAGATCAATACTCCAGTCAGAAAAGACAAGAGCAACTTGATCATGGCAACAACTGTTTCCAGCAGTATTCTGTACATCAGCACCCAAACTGGAAATGCCACTCCTCCAGAAAAAGACCATCAATCCAAGCAACTTTCTCCATCAGGCGACTGCTTAGTGGAGGTCCGAATCTCAGAAGAAAACTATCGTCTGGTTTCTGTATTCACAACTGAAATTTTAATTTCTGTATATTTGCTAGGGCTGCTCTAACAAAGTACCACTAGCTGGATGCCTTGAAACAACAGAAATTTATTCTCTCACAGCTCTGGAGGCTAGAAATCTGAAATCAAGATGTCAGCAGGTCCTCTCAGGATAAAATCCTTCCTTGCCCCTTGCTAGCTCCTGGAGATGGCTGGCCATCCTTGGTGCTCCTTGGCTTGTAGCTGCAGCATTTCCATCTCTGCCTCTGTCATCACGGGGCATTCTCCCTATATGGCTCCCCGTGTGGCTCTGCCTTCACAGGGCATTTTCCTCTTCTTATAAAGACTTCACTCAGATTGGATTAGGACCTGCCTTATTCAAGTAGGACCACATCATAACTTAATTACATTTGTAAAGACCTTTTTTCCAAATAGGGTCACATTCACAGGTGCTAGGGGATAGGACTCCACCATATGTTTTGAGGAGTCACATTTCAACCCACAACAATGCAGCTTTCCAGGAATAATTTGTTCTGTGCATATGACACTGTTGTGAAGCTTAAAAACATTCCAGAGAGCAAATGAGTCACTGTGAGGTGATATGTCAAGGTTGAAATGAGGTTTTAAAAGGTCAGGCCTCTTCTCACACAGTGTAGGTCCTTTTGCACATAAAGAAAGCCACAGAAAAGCTGAAGGAGAAATTTGTAGTCTTCTCTTTAATATCTGAATAATTTTGTGGAACATACTTCACGTTTATTGAACTAAACATCCGTCATTATTTCTCTAGTTTTTTTTTACAAAAGCACTCATGCAAATATTCTGCAATGCAATCATATGACTCATTTCTTTCTCTTGTAATTATGCTTCACAGATGGAGAGAATGGTTTATTTTCCTCTTTGAAGTGCAATGTATGGGTTTGAAAGTATAGTTGTTATAGAAACAACACTGCAGGTGGAGTTCGATGAGTTTTATATGTCCCATGCACTTGAGCTTTGTCATCCTACTGGTCATAGTTTTCCTTATTAGCCTTCTCTGAGCCTCAATGACCCAGATTTGTCTTACAGTCAAATACTACTTTTATGATTTTGATAAGTGTTTAATACATATGTACATCTCAATGGTAACAGGATGTTAAATAAGGCTCTTCCTGTTTGGGTTTTAGCTGAGGCTTAAGCTAGAGGTGACAAGTGTACTCCCACCTCACTTGTGAGGTGCTAACCCACTTCTGCTGGACTTGTGCTGAATTAGATTTGCTACTCAGAGCTAACCACCTGATTCCAGCTTATAAGGAAGCTTGAAAGCTCAAGAGAGAAGATGGAGTTTCCAGGAGGATTCCCTTTAGAGAGAGATGTCAGAGTACTTGTTATTCTTTCTCGTGAGAAGGAGGTTGAGAGGCATACCCTTGTTACCTCAAGTCAAGTGAGGAAGGCTTCAGGGAAGCTACACAGAAAGTTTCATATGTATCTCCTGGAACTATGGGGACATGGTGGACTGTAGTCATGCCTGAGATCTCACAAGAACAGGTGACTGGCTGACAGAGGAGAGCACTGCTCTTGGAAGTAATTGCATGGCTGACAGACAGAGGCCCAGATGGGGATCCCATACAAGAGCTATCTGGGGTTTTCTCTGGGTTCTTCCCAACAAGGCTGATGGAGGGTCAAGGAGGCCTCAGCTAAGAGTCTTGAGGTGACTTGCTAGATAACCAGGGACAGACGAGAAATGCCAGGGGACCAGCTGGAGACACTGGGAGACAGAAATGAGATTACTCTAGTGATAAGGAGACTCAGAAGAGCCCACAAAAATACCCAGAAGGGAAAAGAGTCATTTTAAACACCTGCCAAATAACAGAGACCCGAAGAGTCACAGATAGTTCAGGGGGTGGGAAAGAGCCAGGCCCACAATACAGCTTTGAATGGCTGAGAGGAAAAAGAATAAAATTGTTTTATGGTTTGTAAATATACATTTTACTTTGTTCTAAAAAAATGACCCAAATATCCTTACATATAGTGGGCATTCTTTGGTCAGGTGGTGATTGCATTCTTATCCTGTGGAGCCTATGGAGGTCATTTACAAAGTGCTATGTTGTATGCATCACACATGTGTACACAGACTCCCAACATCTGAATACTAAAAGAACACTTCCCTGCACATTTCAAGCATCCTGTTGACTATTTAACAAGCATCCACTAAAGGCTGTGTGCTGAGACCTAGTGCAGTAATCCAAAACCTGTGTTTCAGGTAAGTGGTGATTTACAGCAGTAAAAGCAAGGATTTGGAATTTTCTTCTCTGTCCTTCAACTATGCCTCTGATTAGAGAGGGGACACACAAGCATGATGCAGTTTATACCTCTCTGTCCTCTGTCACCCATCAGTAAAAGTCTTTTCTAGGACTCACAATTTAGGCAGCAGCTCACAAAAAGAGCTTAGGTCCTAAAGTGCTTCTCTTGTTTTGGGACTAGAAGAAAAGCCTTGTCCCTTAAGAAACCACAGAGATATTTCAGTCCTGTCCTACATCCCATTTCTTAGAACATTTCTACTTAGGAGTTATGACCTTATCACAGTCTCTAATTCTCTTTATGTCTCCCTCAAATAAATTCCCCTTTCCAACTTCCCTATTCTGGTAAATGACAGAACTATTTTCTTTAGTTACCAGGATCAAAATCATAGTCATTTTTCCTTCTTCCTTCACTTTGCCCTTAATGTCCAGGGGTTGCTCTTTATAATTTTCAAACAGCTCCCATAGCTGTATCCTGTTCTGCAGTCTTATAAAGTGTCACTTTGCTGGAATTTGTCCAGTCTTCAGAATTGTTTTCCTAACTCCCAGTTCTCTTCTCTTTTGCTTTATTCCACACATAGCAGGAAAATTTAGTATTCAGAGGGTAGCTCTATTTTCAACTCTTTGAGGAAACTCCATACTGTTTTCCAGAGTGGCTGTACCAGTTTGCATTCCCACCAACAGTGTAAGACAGTTCCCTTTTCTCCACATCCTTGCCAACACCTGTTGTTTCCTGACTTGTTAATTTTAGCCATTCTGACTGGTGTGAGGTGGTATCTCATTGTGGTTTTGATTTGTATTTCCCTGATGTCAAGTGACGTGGAGCATTTATTCATGTGTCTGTTGGCCATTTGTATGTCTTCTTTGGAGAAATGTCTGTTCATGTCTTCTGCCCATTTCTTGACTGGATTATTTGTTGAGTTTGATGAGTTCTGTATAGATTTTGGATACTAGCCCTTTATCTGATAAGACATTTGCAAATATCTTCTCCCATTCTGTAGGTTGTCTTTTGATTTTGTCAACTGTTTCCTTTGCTGTGCAAAAGCTTTTTATCTTGATGAAGTCCCAATAGTTCATTTTTGCTTTTGTTTCCCTTGCCTTTGGAGATGTGTCTAGTAAGAAGTTGCTGTGGCTGAAGTCACAGAGGTTGCTGCTGCTTGTGTTCTCTAGGATTTTGATGGATTCTTGTCTCACATTTAGGTCTTTCATCCATTTTGAGTTTATTTTTGTGTACGGTGTAAGAAAATAGTCTGGCTGTCTAATTTTCCCAACACCATTTGTTGAATGTTTCAGTTTTGGTACTTTATATGTCTCTAGGAATGCATCCATTTTTTCCAGATTGCCTAATTTGTTGGCATATAGTTGCTCATAATATGTTCTTATAATGGCGTGTGAGTGTATATATATACATATATAAATAAATTTGTTCTTACAATTGTTTGTATTTCTGCAGTGTTGGTTTGTATTTCTGCTCCTCTTTATGATTTTATTTGGTTCCTTTCTCTTTTCTTTCTGGTAAGTCTGGCTAGGGGTTTATCAATCTTATTCTTTCAAAGAACCAGCTCCTAGTTTAATTGATCTGTTCTACTGTCCTTTTGGTTTCTATTTCATTGATTTCTGCTCTAATCTTTATTATTTCTCTTCTCCTGATGGATTTAGGCTTTATTTGTTGTTCTTTCTCCAGCTAGCTCCTTTAGGTGTAGGGTTAGGTTGTGTATTTGAGACCTTTCTTATTTCCTGAGAAAGGCTTGTAGTGCTATATACTTCCCTCTTAGGAATGCCTTTACTGCATCCCAAAGGTTTTGAACAGTTGTGTTTTAATTTTCATTTGTTTCCATGATTTTTTAAAATCTTCTTTAACTTCCTGGTTGACCCATTCATTCTTTAGTAGGATGCTCTTTAACCTCTGTGTATTTGTGTTCCTTCCAAATTTTCTCTTGTGATTGATTCAAGTTTTAAAGCATTGTGGTCTGAAAATATGTAGGGAATAATCCCAATCTTTTGGCACCAGTTGAGACCTGATTTGTGACCCAGTATGTGATCTATTCTGGAGAATGTTCCATGTGAGCTTGAGAAGAATGTGTATTCTGTTGCTTTAGGATGAAATGCTCTGAATATATCTGAGAAGTCCATGTGGTCCAGTGTGTCATGCAAAGCCCTTGTTTCCTTGATAATCTTCTGCTTAGATGATTTGTCCATTGCTGTGAGTGTAGTGTTAAAATCCCCTACTATTATTGTATTATTATCAATGTGTATCTTTAATTTGGTTATTGATTGATTTATATAATTGGCTGCTCCCAAGTTAGGGGCATAAATACTTACAATTTTTTAGATCTTCTTGTTGGATAGACCCTTTAATTATGATATAGTGCCCTTCTTCATCTCTTATTACAGTCTTCAGTTTAAAATCTAACTTGTCTGATATAAGGATTGCTACCCCAGCTTTCTTTTTGATGTCCATTAGCATGATAAATAGTTCTCCACCTCCTCACTTTCAATCTGGAGGTGCCTTTGGGTCTAAAATGAGTCTCTTATAGATGGCATATCAATGGGTCTTATTTTTTTGATCCAATCTGATACTCTGTGCCTTTTGATTGGAGCATTTAGCCTATTCGCATTCAGAGTAATTATTGAAAGATATGAATCTAGTGCCATTGTATTACCTATAAAGTCACTGTTTCTGTATGTTGTCTCTGTTCTTTTCTGATCTTTGTTACTTTTGGACTCTCTCTTTGCTTAAAGGATCCCCTTTAATATTTCTTGCAGGGCTGGTTTAGTGATCACAAATTCTTTTAGTTTCTGTTTGTCCTGGAAGCTCTTTATCTCTCCATCTATTGTGAATGACTGCCTTGCTGGATAAAGTTCCTGCAAATTTTTCTCATTCAGCACAGAATATATCATGCCGGTCCTTTCTGGCCTTCCAGGTCTCTGTGGCTAGGTTTGCTGCCAGTCTTATGTTTCTACTCTTGTAGGTTACGGACCTCTTGTCTCAAGCTGCTTTCAGGATTTTCTCTTTTTCTCTGAGATTTGCAAGTTTCACTATTAAATGTCAAGGTGTTCACTTATTTTTATTGATTTTGAGGGGCATTCTCTGTGTCTCCTGGACTTGAATTCCTGTTTCCTTCCCCAGATTAGGGAAGTTCTCCACTATAATTTGCTCCAATATACCTTCTGCCCTCCCCTTTCCTCTTCTTCTGGGATCCTAATTATTCTAATATTGTTTCACTTTATGGTATCACTTATCTCTCGAATTCTCCCTTTGTGATCCAGTAGTTGTTTATCTCTCTTTTTCTCAGATGCTTTATTCTCCATCATTTTGTCTTCTGTATCACTGGGTCTCTCTTCTGCCTCATTTATCCTAGCTGTTAGAGCCTCCATTTTTGACTGCATCTCAATAATAACCTTTTTGACTTCGACCTGATCAGATTTTAGTTCTTTCATTTCTCCAGAAAGGGATTCTCTAGTGTCTTCTCTGCTTTTTTCAAGCCCAGCTAGTATCTTTATAATCATTGTTTTGAATTCTAGTTCTGATATCTTACTTACATCCATATTGATTAAATCCCTGGCAGTGAGTACTGCCTCTTGTTCTCTTTTTCTCTTGGGAGTGGCGTTCTTTGAGCTGTTTTCACACGCTTGTACACTGCAGTTACAAGGGGTGAGTTCTTCCATCTTGTCATTATGTCCAGAGACAAGTAGAGGAAAGAGAGAAAAAAATACAAAAATAGCAACAAAAACACCAGAAAAATATACACTAAACAAATCAGAAGAGATCAGAAAGCAAAAAAAAAAAAAAAAAGAAAGAAAAAGAAAAAAGAAAAAAGAAAAAGAGAGAAGAAAATCAAACAGAAGGTGAACAGAACAGAGCAATAAACTAGATCCTGGGTGTATTTTGGTCTGTTTCTTAGAAAAAACTAGATCCCATAATTGGAAAGAGAAACTTATATATATATACAAAAATAAAATTGAATACAATGAAAGGAAGCCAAAACTGAAAAATACATATATATATATATAAAGTAAATTAAAAATGAAAATTAAAAAAAGACTTAAAAAAAGAGTTGATAAAAAAGAAATTAGCTGAAAGGGAAAAAAATTAAAAATTAACTGAAAATTAAAAATTAACTGAAAATTAAAAAAAAAATTAAACTGAAAGACTAAAGAATCATGAGAAAAAAACACGAATTCTACATACTATTTTCCTCTAGCACTGGAGTTTTGCAGTTCCATATGACTGGTAAACTTGGTATTCCTGCTGGTCTTCTGGGGGAGAGGCCTGTTGCACTGATTCTCAGGTGTCTTTGCCCAGACCCTTTGCCCAGGGTGTAGAATTGCACCCTCCTTGCCAGGGGGCCAGGCTCAGTCTAAGTGGCTCTGGATTGCTGTATGTGGCTTTTGTTCCCTGAAGGCTTTCAGCACCAGTTTGGGGGATGAAAACGATGGCATCCCTATCTTCAGCCCTGGAGCTGAAAGTTCATGCCCCCACTCTTCAGTGAGCCCTCACAGAAAAGCAGTCAGTCACTCCTGTCTGCCTGGTTTCTGTCTGCACTGTGTTCACCCAGCCTGTGATCCAGCATTTTTATCTCAGGCATACGACCCTGCTTGGAGTCTCCAAACTTTACAGACTCCTGTGGAAAGCTCCTGTATGGCTCCTCCCAGTGGAAGGAGGAGGGTCTCTCTGAGGTTCTGCCGCTTGCTGGGCCCCCTGCTCAGAGAGCGGCCACCCCTCCATCCCGAAGTTCGTGGTTTATGGCAACACGGAGCTGAAAGCCCACTCCTGAGCTCACTGATTGCAGCCTGCTTCTCTGCTCTGATGCCTGGAAACTGCCACACTTCTGCACTCCCTTTCCTTTTGTGACCCTGGGGATCCTGAGACCATGCTGTCCCACCTGGGATTCTGCTCCGCTTCACCACCTGAGTGCCTTTTTCAGGCAGGGACATCCCCCACTGGAGCAGACTTCTAAAAGTTCCAATTTGGGGCTCCACTGCTCTATCATTTTCTGATAGCTGGCTGACGGAGGCTCCCTCCCCCCGTAGTTTATCTTCCCATATATCGCTTCAGATTCACTTCTTTGCATCTCCTACCTTGAAGAAAGTGGTTACTTCTCTATTTGTAGAATTGCAGCAATTCTTTTCTTAGATCTCTGGGTGAGTTTGCAGGTGTTCAGAATGATTTGATAGCTATCTAGCTGAATTCCTGGGACCAGACAAAATTAGGGTCCCCTACTCCTCTGCCATCTTACCTCTCTACTCTATATCACCACTTCTGCTTATCACTCTGTTACTTAAGAATATCCTGTGGCTTACCACTGCCCTCAGAATAAACATAAAAGTTCAGGCAGAACTATAATGCCATCCATGATGCCATTTCTTTGAACTTTGTCAATTATATACTTTACTCCTACTCTGTATGCTACGTTTGTGTCCTCAAAGGCAATTTCATTTACTCAATAAAAAATGCCTGTGACTCTGCTAGGTGCTGGGGATGCAGCAATGAAAATCAAAGACACAGTCCTTGAGCGTGGTCTAGAGGGGCATGTACACAGGTAAAACACGGTTTGTGTTGAGAAGTACAATATACTACAGGAGAGCAAAGGTGCATATTAGCCAGGCTTGGCTTGCCAGAGAAGGCTGCTCCGAGAAAGTGACACTGACACTGAGGCCGAAGGCAAGGTGGGAACCACT
The DNA here is from genome assembly GCF_002201575.2 of Neomonachus schauinslandi. Lineage (NCBI taxonomy): Eukaryota > Metazoa > Chordata > Mammalia > Carnivora > Phocidae > Neomonachus > Neomonachus schauinslandi. The sequence continues at coordinate 141,879,420 of NC_058405.1, read as the reverse complement.
CAGGTGAAGAACGGCCAAGTGGTGCACCCAGAAGAAGGCAAAAAAATGCGTAGATTCAAAGGTAAGACTGAGCATGTCCTATTTAAATAACTGGAAGAGATTTTGCTCTATTGGAATATAGTATAGTGGTGCCTAAGAAAGGACAGGATAAATCCTGAAACCACGAGTAGAAATTTGGGCTTATTCTAAGAAAAATATAGAGCTTTTAGAAGTTTTTAAAGTGAAAACACAAGGAACAGATTTGTCTGAGAAAGTACATTCTGGCTGACGGGTGCAGAATGGGCCAAGAAGAGAAGCAGAGGACCAGGTAAGAAGCTGCTTCCAGAACCCAGATATGAGTTTAGGGTGGCCTAGATTTGAGTAGCACCAGTGAGGATGAAGAAAAACCAATAAAATTGAGGAATATCTGAGACATGCTCAGGAATTCAAATTAATTGTAAATGTGGTAAGTCAAAGTTGAATCCCAGGTTTTTGTTTTGGGCAGCTGTGAGAATGATGGTATCATTTATAGGCACACCTCAGAGATATTGCCAGTTCAGTTCCAGATTACTGCAATATAGTGCATATTGCCATAAAGTGAGTCAAATAAGTTTTTTGGTTTCCCACTAGATGTAAAAGTTATATTTACACTATACTGTAGTCTACTAAGTGTGCAGTACCATTAGGCTAAAAAAATGTATGTGTCTTAATTAAAAAATACTTTATTGCTAAAAAAAATGCTATCATCTGTGCTTTCAGAGAGTTATCTTTTTGCTGGTAGAGGGTCTTGCCTCAGTGTTGACAGTTGCTGACTGATCAGGGTGCTGGTTGCTGAAGGTTAGAGTGGCTGTGGCAGTTTCTTAAAATAAGACAACAATAAAGTTTGCTGCATCAATGGACTCTTCCTTTCACAAACAACTTCTCTATAGCATCTGATGCTGTTTGATAGCATTGTACCCAGCTTCTATCAAAATTGGAGTCAATCCTCTCAAACCCTGCTGCTGTTTTATCAACTGAGTTTATATAATATTCTAAATCCTTTGTCGTCATTTCAACAATCTTCATAGCATCTTCACCAGTAGATTCCATCTCAGGAAATCACTCTTTGCTCATCCATAAGAAGCAACTCCTCATCCATTAAAGTTTTATCATGAGATGGCAGCAATTCAGTCACATCTTCAGGCTCCACTTCTAATTCTAGTTCTCTTGCTGTTTCCACCATATCTGCTGTTACCTTATCCACTGAAGTGTTGAATCCCTCCAAGGCATCCATGAGGGTTGGAATGCACCAACCTGTTAATATTGATATTTTGACCTCTTCTCATAAATCACAAATGTTTTTAATGGCATCCAGAATGATAAATCCTTTCCAGGAGGTTTTCAATTTACTTTGCTCAGATCCATCAGAAGAATCACTATCTGTGGCACTATTCTGTATAGCCTTACAAAATGTATTTCTTAATAATACAACTTGTAGGTCAAAATTACTCCTTGACTCATGGGCTACAGCAAGGATGTTGAATTAGCAGGCATGAAAACAACATTGATCTTGTCATGCATCTCCATCAGAGCTCTTAGGTGACCAGGTACATTGTCAATGAGCAGTGATAGTTTGAAAGGAATCTTTTTTTTCTGTGAAGTAGGTCTAAACAATGGGCTCAAAATATTAGTAAATCATGTTGTAAACAGATGTGCTGTTATTTAGGCTTGGTTGTTTCATTTGCAGAGCACAGCCAGAGTAGATTTAGCATAATTCTTAAGGCCCTGAAGATTTTGGGGATGACCAATGAGCACTGGCTTCAACTTACAGTAACCAGCTATGTTAGCCCTTAACAAGAGAGTCAGCCTGTCCTTTGAAGCTTTGAAGCCAAAGCTTTGACTTCTCTCTAGCTATGAAGGTCCTAGATGGCATCTTCTTCCAATAGAAGGCTGTTTTATCTACATTGAACATCTGTTGTTTATGTGTAGCCACCTTCTTATCCTGGCTAGATCTGGAGAACTTGCAGCTTCTACATCAGCACTTGCTGCTTCCCCTTGCACTTTTATGTTACAGAAATGGCTTCTTTCCCTAAACCTCATGAACCAGCCTTTGGTAGCTTCCAACTTGTCTTCTGCAGCTTCCTCACCTCTCTCAGCCTTCAGAGAATTGAAGAGAGTTAGGGTCTTGCCCTGAATTAGGCTTTGGCTCAAGGGAATGTTGTGGCTGGTTTGATCTTCTATCCAGACCACTGAAGCTTTCTCCATATTGCCAATAAGACTCTTTAGCTCTCTTATCATTTGTGTGTACCCTGCAGTAACATGTTTCATTTCCTTCAAGAAACTTTCCTTTGCATTTACAACTTAGCTGTTGGTGCAAGAGGCCTACCTTTTGGCCCATCTCGGCTTTTGATGTCCTTCCTCACTAAGCTTAACCATTTTTACTTTTTAACTTAAAGTGAAAGATGTGTAACTCTCCCTTTCACTTGAACACTTAGAGGCCATTGTAGGATTTCTAATTGGCCTAATTTCAATATTTCTGTGTATCAGGGAATAGGGAGGACTGAGGAGAGGGAAAGAGACAGGGAATGTCTGGTCAGTGGCACAGTCAGAACATACACAACATTTATTGATTAAGTTTGCCATCTTACATGGGTGCAGTTTGTGATGCCTCAAAACAATTACTGTAGTGGGACGCCTGGGTGGCCCAGTTGATTAAGTGTCAGCCTTTGGCTCAGGTCATGATCACAGAGTCCTGGGATCCAGCCCCACATCGGGCTCCTTGCTCGGCGGGGCGCCTGCCTCTCCCTCTGCCTGCCACTCCCCCTGCTTGTGCTCTCTAATAAATAAATAAAATCTTAAAAAAAAATTACAGTAGTAACATCAAAGATCACTGATCATAGGTCACCATAACAAATTTAATAATAATGATAAAGTTTAAAGTATTGTGAGAATTATCAAAATGTGATAGAGACACAAAACGAGCAAATGTTGTTGAAAAATAGTGCCAGTAGACTTGCTCAATGGCAGGTTGCTACAAGCCTTCAATTAAAAAAAAATTTTTTTTAAAGAAAAGAAAAAAATTACCTGTGAAGCTCAGTAAAGCAGAGTGCAAAAAATGAGGTACTAAAATAAGAAACACAAATGGAAAGGATTTGAGGTTAGATATGATAGTTTAATTTTTGACAAGTTGATCTTGAGGTATTTATGAGACTTCTTAGTGAAGATGCACTATAGGCAGATGAGGAAGTGGACCTGAAAGCTTAGGGCAAAGATCCAGGCTCAAAATATATTCTTGAGAATCCTGAAGCTACAGATGGTGACTGAAGCCCTAAGAACAGATGAATCCACTGAGGGACAATGAGAGAAAAGCAGCCTTTGAAGAGCCATAGCCCTGAAGAGCACCAGCATTTAAAAAAAAAAAGTGTAGGATAAAGAGATGAGGTAGAAGATTGCAGTGGCATGGAAGCATCAAGCAAAAAGGAGTTTCAAGAAGAGGTCAGCATTTTTAAATACTACTAAGAGCCTAAGTACGATAAAGGCAGAGAGCTGCACAATAGATTTAGCAGTAAGGTTGTGCTGGTCACATTCTGTTTGCCTCCATCCCTCTTCAACTTGTTTCACACCCAGAAGTTTGACGTATGAATGACCTTAATGAACTCTATGCATTCCATCTTCTGTTTGAGTTAAACCAATGGTGAGCACTGGCAGGGGATGAGAAGGAGGAAATAAGGGAGGAGAATGAATGGGGACATTTTCCCCTCAGCTTCTTTATAGATTAGCTGCAGGCTATGCATTCCTTGACCAAAGGTCACAGCTCCTGTCAGGCAGGTGGCTTTGCTTACCCCTTTTGGGCTAGGGTGGGCAAGAGCTTCCTGTATTGTTTAACTCTGGAATATTGTGCCATCTCTTGAGGGTTCACTATACTCCTTCAAAGGACTTGAATCTCTTTATGACATTATCTCCAAATTATTCCAACTCGAATGTCCCATCTCTTTCCTACTGGAATCTTGATTGACACAATGGTCATTTGTGACTTTGGTGAGAGTCCTTTCAGGGGTGTGGTGAAGGCAGAAGCCAGATTACTGGGTGGATCAAAGAGTAAGTGGAAGGTGAGGAAGAGGAAAGGGCAAGTATTCTTTAAAAAGTTAGCTTTTTGAATACAGGATACAGAGGGAAGGGATAGGGGTCACAGAAAAAGATATGGAGAGGTTTTATATATTTTTCTTTTTATGTTGGGAAGACTTGAAATAATCATTTCATTATTTGTGAAAATAGGTCAGTATAGAAAATGATTTTAAGGATACAGAAAAAGAAAAAGAAAAAGGAAACTAGCAATTGGAGCATGATCCCCTAAGAGGGTGAGAGGAAATAGGACCCCCTTAACAGAAAGGCTAGTCTTCAACAGAAGAGACCCCCTTCCATCATCCTCCTTCCAAGAGGGAAGGAGGAAAGGATGGTTGAACTGTGGGAAGTCTGTAATCAGAATGCGAGATTGAAGTTATTCTACTTTGATGGCTTCTCTTTTCCTCATGAAGCTGAAAGCAAGGTCACCTGATGAAAATGATAGTAAGTGATGAGGTTGGAGATTTAAAAAGAAAAGAGAAGTTCTGAATATTTTGAAAAAAGGGTGAGGGGGTTTTGCGAGAACTCTCTGAGAACACAGTTGAGTCTGAAAATTTAGGCTGGCACCAACCTGCACATATGTACGAAGTTCCTCCAGAGGCACTGAGTAACATGGGTATTCTTTCAGAAAAGAGGAAGAATTACATTGGCCAAAGTGGGGTTTTTCTAAGCACTCAGACTGAAGGACAGCAGGAGAAGACAGTCAAGGAATTAGGAAGCAAGTATTTGAAATAATGAAGCATGGAATTTATATGGATAGGCAAGGTAGCAGTAGAGAAGAGGGGAGTCAAGAGACTAAATGTCCCAGAGAGACTGAAGACAGATGTGGGGGTGCTAATTGGGTGGGGCTAGTGATCAGAATGCTGAATGCCCAAGTTTAATATTTCAGTATAGCTCTTCTGAAAGCTGACAAGGTCCCGGATGAAGCCAGGGTGGCTAATGTGGAGAAAGTATAAAGGCCATTGGACATGAGGCTTACAGGATTATCCATGGGATGGCTGCCATTCCTCAGGTGATGTCTCCTTTGAATAACCTGAGCTTGATTCTTTTTTATAGTTTATATATATATTTTATAGAATATAAAGATTATTCTTTTTTATAATTTATAATTCATGCCTCATAACCCATTTATCAAATTACATTATGTCACAAATATACTTGGTAATATTTAAATGTGAGAGGGTCATTCTTTACTGTACAATTCAATTCCAGTTTTCTGCATCAATTAAATCCTTTACTTAAACATATTAACTTCAGAAATGTAGTTTTTTTTTTTCAAAAAAGAAAACAGGTGGGTTTCTTAAACCAGGCTGCTCAGAAAAGTTCCTCATTTGGTTTTCTAATTATAAAGCACAGAAGGAAGGTTTGGTTTGAAGTTTTAATTTACCAGAGCTATACAGGATTAGTTTTTCTACATGCAATCCAGTATTTGACAGTTGTTAAATATTTGCTTTAACCGTGAATTTATTTTGAGTACAACACAATTGCACCTACTATCTCTGCATGACTCTTTCAGGAATTGGCATACACTCATAATATTTAGCTAGAACAATGAATGATTTAAAAATAGAAAATGCACAAATTACTGTGCTCCCTTGGAAGCACATAAGCTTTGACAGAAAGTAGAATAAAGTGGTTGTGTAAAGAGCTTCAACATAATTTTTTTTCGAAAAACCTTTTATTTTTATTAGCTTTAAATATATTTAGCTCTTCAGTACAATCTCTTTGGAACACACATTCAAAATCCAGTAATGTGTATCAAGCCTATGATAATGGGCCTTAACTTTTTCCCTTTTGAAATCATAACAAGTTATTATATAATAATATATATTACATAGAATTATAAAATATCGATTCATATCTTTTAAATTTATAGACATACACACAGATTCATATACATATGGCAGTATACACACACACACACACACATACACACACACGTGTCTGCGTGTGTATCAACCTAGATCTGGATATACATATATATATATATACTTATATTCTTATCCTGGTCTTAGTATATAACACTATTAATATTTGTTGAAAAGTTGTGACAGACACATTTTCTTGCCCAGTTTCTTTTGTGACCAATGAATAAATTAGGTGATGGAAAAAGGATACAGTAGGTTTCCAGTTAGAAATAAAGAAATAGTGTCTTTTGGTGCCAAGAAAACAGATATGTTCAGCTGAATGAACATGAACTTGGTCACATTAACTTCATGATATATATCAACTGTGACAACCATTCAGTCATTCATGAAACATTTATTGAAGGTCCACTGTGTGTTAATCTCTGAAGATAAAGTAAGATGTGGCATTTGTCCAGTCTGCAGCAGGTGTATAACTGATCTAGTTACATTTAATGCTTTGCATATTACCTGTGAAAATGATGTATATTTACACTGGAAATATTTTTTATGAACCAGTCTATGCTATTACCAAGAATTTAAAAAAAGTTTTAGTAGTTTTTAATTATAAACCACACTGCTTCTCATACATCACTCCTACTTGCATTGTCCTTTTTACAACCCAGAGCACATCTTAATATACATTTGATTATCTGTATTTTCTTCAAAGTTTTACAGATTGCTATCGTATTTCATAGCATTTCTCTTGATCCTAAGGGAAAAAGGGGCACTTGCAGTCACCAATATACTATATTATATGTAAATGCAAAAACTCTCCATGTCTATGTATATGGGGTAAATTTTAGAAGAAAAATTCTGATAGTCCAACTTTGGGGTTTTGCCTTGATTCATATGTGTTTTCTCCCTCAACCATTACAGATTATAAATGTCATACATATGACCAAACTCTGAATATTAAGCAACGAAATCTATTCAAGCATGATTATTGCTTTGTTACCTTTCATAATCTGTAACAATCAATAATCTTCTGACTCATCAATAATCTTCTGTGATGATACAATTTCTAACCAGATCTAGGTAAATTAGAGAGGCCAGATTATATATTCTTATATTAATGAAAATGATCAAAACTCTGCCCTAAAGTTTTTTTGTTTAGGGAATATTTGAAATATGTAAGAACTGCTAATAATCTTACTAATTATGCCAATTAGTTTATAAAATACCTGACTTTTTAAAAAAGCCAGTTACATCTTATTTATTTATTTATTTATTTATTTATTTATTTTTATAGATTTTATTTATTTATTAGAGAGTGCTCAAGCAGGAGCAGGGCAGAGGGGCAGGCTCCCCTCTGAGCAGGGAGTCCAATGCGGGGCTAGATCCCAGGACCCTGAGATCATGACTCGAGCCAAAGGCAGAAGCTTAACCCACTGAACCACCCAGGTGCCCCCCCCGTTACACTTTAAATATCAAAAATTTGGTTATTCATTTATATATTCACTAAAAACACTTCACAAGATCCTCAGGAATTAAGTAATATTCCTACTACTTCAACACTAGCCACTGTATTATTAAAATAGAGTCAGGTCCCATGGGGGTTCTAGTCAGAGGCTGTATTACTCAGGCCTGGCATGCTTGTTCGAAGTGGAGATGTCTGGCCTTAGTTCAAAAGATCTGGGATACAGACTAGGAAACTTCATTTTAAAGAAAGCATTCCAGGTGATTTTGAAGCATATTCTTAAGTCTCATTCTGATGAAGAGGGTTTTTGAATACATCTTTTTGAAATGTTTATCAGATTGTCATTCTTCTACTTAAAATTATCCAACAGCCGCCCCCTGAGTTTAGAAAACTTTCAAATCCTTGGCATAGCTTCTGCCTTCCTGTCTAACCTCATTTGGCCAAGCTTTCTCTAATTGGTGAATCTGTGGTTTTATTGGCTTGCTCTGCTCCTGAAAGCCAGCAACCTCATGGTGTGCTCGGGGCCTTTGCCTTTGCTGTTCCCTCTGCTTGGATTCTACCTCCCCCATACTTTCTTTTCATATGGGCCTCAACTCAAACACCACCTCCTCAGTATGCTTTTGCAGACCACCCCTACCCTGGGATTCTCTATCAAATGCTTCCTACAATTGGCTGAGAAGACAAACCTGGGCCATGTGTAAAATAATGGATTTGCAGGACTCACCCCAGATGTCATCAATCAGCAGTTCCAGGAGACAAGCTCAGGAATCTGTATTTTTAATAAGCCACCTGGGTGAGTCATTATCAGGCCAATCTGTAAAATTGTACTATCAAGTGTCCTAATTATTACCACAGAGGCTATCACTGTCAAAAAAGAGCTTTGTTTAGGTGAAAGCAGGAACTTTGGGTTGTTCCAAGCTCTGTTCTCAGGAGTTGAACGTGATCTGTTATCTTGTAGAAATTTCTTGACTGAATTGATGACACACGGGTTTAGGGGAAGATCCCAGTCTGGTGTTTACACGGAAGTCATTGGAACTATTTTTAGGGTTTAACCATAGTTATTAAAGATGGAGTTTTAAAGGTTGATGTGAAGTGATTTCAAACTTCTAGCAACAAAATTATTGTAGTTTGATACTAAAATAAAAGTCACTTTTCTCCTATACATAGCCCTCTTGGTGGGACTTAAAAGGGCTCCAGTTTGGGGCTTTCTTCTGTCACCATCATCTGGTCAAGAGGAAGCACTAATGCGTACTTTGTCATAATAAATTCTGGGAGTCCAGACTATTCTCAACTCGGACTCAGCCTCTTCTTCCTGCTTGTCTGTCAGAGCAGCTCGTCTTTTACTTTTAGACATTTCTAGGTGTGAGTCTGTGTTCCATGACTTGAGGGGACATAGGTCAAGATCACTGAGTAGTCTTACCAAATTCTCTGCAGCAGGCAGAAAAGAGGGGGATGCACCCCCCACCCCTACTCTTTAGTGTATAAATTGAGGGGGACAGCTCATAGCACACTACCAGTTCCTTCTGAAAAGTTAATTTCTAATCTCCAATATCTCTTTTGACTCCACCAACCCATTTTGCAGACTGTAGATTAGTGGTTAACCAAGAGTGGCAAAACCAACTTGTCCACCTCGTTGAAAAGTCCTGTATAGGTAGTCTAACATCTCCCTTTAGAATACTGAAGTATTTTTCACTTCTGGTTTTACAAACTCAGCTAAAACTTTAGTAAAGATTCCCAATTTAAAAAGTCTTATGACTATAATTAGTGCAATGCAGAAAATTCAAATATGGTGACGTGATAGGATGGCTGGACAGTGACTTCAGATTTGATGGTTCAGGAAGGCTTCTCCTGACAAGAATGGTTGAGCCGTGAAAAGATCAGGGGAGAGAGCATTTTGAACAGAGAAAAGAGCTGGTGAAAAATGTCGTAAGGCAGGAAACAAAATGACTTGAGAAGGTCACAGAACAGCAAACTAGCTAGTATGGGTAGAGAGTGTGGTAATAGGGGAAGACCCAAGTAGCCAGAGGCCAGGACTTGCTCGGTTCTGTAAGCCAGAGAAAGAAGTTTTCAAGTTGATGGATTGGAGTGAGGAGGTAAAAATAAAGAGGAATCAGGGCTAACGCCTCAACATCACCCACTGAGTCCACGCCAGTCATTGTAAAAACAAAGGGAAAGTAGAAGAGAGGAACCCTGCCCTCTTAGGAGGAGTCATGTAGCTTGACATCAGGCAGAGGCTTTTCAGTTCATGCCACTAAACTTTTGCACAACATTTGGCTACTGGATTATCAAGTTTCAATGTCCACTTTCTGAAAATTAAACATTTTATTCAGTCATTTAAAATGCTGAAATTCCTGCAATTTCCTGTGCTCCTTTCTTTGCCACCACCTTGGCTGCTCTGGTTCAGAGGCTGCCTCATTGTGTGCTTGAATTTCAGCCAGATTGAGAAGATAAGGGCTTACAAATAGTCCTCTGTGCTTTAAAATGACCTAAACTGTGTAATGGCCAAAAAATGACTCATAGAGGAAAGTTAGGAACTTCATTCTAGACTCTCAAGAGTTGGGAACTCAGAAGAGGGCTGTGAGCATCCTCGGAGCCTGTGTTCTCTCTGAGGCTGCACCTCATGACCAGAACCATCAGTAAGAGGAGTGCAAATGTCTATATTTGGTCAAGTGAATTGGAAGCTAGGATCTGGAGGAAAGCCATGGAGATGAAGGAAACAAGTTCAATTTGTACAAAGAAATGAAAGTGTGGTGAGTAAAGAGGAAGTCATAAGATTTCATGAGTTCAAGAATCTTTCTTTTCCCCTGGCTTGTCAGAATGTGGCTGAATGAGAAGTCTTGGACTGTAGAAGAAGCTCATGGGACCTAGAGAAGAGATAGAAAGCAGAAATATTGGATGTTGAAACCCTGTTTTGTGGTGTGGTAGTTAAGAGCACGGGCTCTGGAGCTCAGTTGCCTGCTTCAAGACTGCTTTCTTCCTAATGAGTTGTACGACCAGCAAGTCACTTATCCCTCTGTGCCTCAATTTCTTAACCTGTGAATGGGAATGATAATGCTCCATACCTCCTAGTGTTGTAAGGATTCAATGAGTGAATATGTACATAGCACTTAAAATACAGCCCACACTATGAAGCACACATAAACATAGTATTGGACCCTTGGGATCCCACTCAAGGGGCTTTCCCAGGTATACTTGCCAAAATGAGACTGGTGGACAGGATCCAGTTCCTTCCTCTTTGACAGTTGTGATTTGTATAGATGATCCGTACAGGTGATCTTAAAAGACTAGCACCTCCGAGATGGAACCATTCAGAAGCAAGGCTCACATGGATAGTGTTTTTTTTTTTTTTAATTTTTTTTTTTTTAGATTTTTTATTTATTTATTTGTCAGAGAGAGAGCACACACAAACAGGGAGAGTGGAAGGCAGAGGGAGAAGCAGGCTCCCCGCTGAGCAGGGAGCCCGATGTGGGGCTCGATCCCAGGACCCTAGGATCATGACCTGAGCCGAAGGCAGACGCTTAACCGACTGAGCCACCCAGGCGTCCCTCACATGGGATAGTGTTAATAAAATGAAAGGCTCAAATAAGATTATGTTAACCTAGGAGCACAGCGACAGACAGGAAAGGGAGGGAATAGCAAAGCAAGACAGTCTTGGGTAGCCTGGTGAAAGCAAGCAGGAGAGAGCAAAGTTGAAGGAAAGAAGAGTCAAATGGTCAGGCTCAAAGTGAGTAGAACAGAAAGAGTATGAAATCATTTAAAACAGATGATAAGGCAGTGGCCATATTAAATAAATAAATAGATAAATGGGTAGATAGATAAAGGACCTAATTCTTTGAAGGGCTGCTGGTAAGTGAAAAGAATCAGTTGTGGCTACAGAGGTAAATATGGAAGGGAAAGAGAAATGATGTGTTGAAACTGACAGACTGCTCATTTCAAAAAGATAAAATGTGTTACAGTGTCACCCACTGAGAGAGAAGCCAGACCCTAGGGAAGTCAGTTCTATCTGTTCTCAAAAAAAATTCATTGAGATTTTAAGGGTTAATGTGGAAAAGGGTGGTATTAGTGACAGGAGGCTTTTGGTATTCTTCCTAATACCCAAGGCACAGACCAAACATGCTGCTCCAAGCATAAGGCTAAGACGGTAAATTTGAAAGAAATGGCTAGGAAACGTGTCTAGTTGTGTCTGCCACATCTTTGTGTGCTCAGTTTAAACTGATTCAAGTGAAAAATCCTGGCTGATCAGCTTTCACAGCTGCTTTGCCATAGGGAGTAGCTGCTGCTGGTGCCAAACGAAATACTCACATATGATGGCAACAGGCAGACAGGGTCCAGACATCAGACTCAGAGGGCAGACAGTGCTAAGCACAGTGGGAAAAGGTGTTTCAGGTTTCTGGATTGGTACTTTAAAAAAATTTTATTGTATTAGTTTTTTCTTGAGGCATAATTGACATACAACATTATATTAGTTTCAGGTGTACAACATAATGATTTGATATTTGTCTATATTGTGAAATTTTCACCACAATAAGTCTAGTTAACATCCATCCCCCTCTGTACAGAATTTTTTTCTTGTGAGAACTTTTAAGATTTATTTTCTTAGCCACTTTCAAATATTCAATACAGTATTATTAACTAGAGTCACAATGCTATGCCTTATATCTCCATGACTTACGCTTTAACTAGAAGTTTGTACCTTTTGACTCCTTCACCCATTTCCCCACCCCCAACTCCCAGCCTCTGGAAATTCCCAATCTGTTCTCTGTATCTATAAGCTTGTTGTTCTTGTTCTTGTTCTTGTTTAGATTCCATGTGTAAGTTAGATCACATAGGATTTGTCTTTCCCTGTCTGACTTATTTCACTCAGCATAATGCCCTCAAGTTTACACTGGTACCTTTTTTAAAAGTCAAAGATAGATAAGCAGCGATGGTGGAAGTATTTGTCAAGTATTTTTGTCATTAAGCCACAAGACACATCAGGCTTGACTGCCTCTCTGCTTGCTTCCATTGGGGCATGAGTTTCCAGGATTAAGTTCTAGGATGTGGTCAAGTGTAGGTAAAGCAATGTCATTAATAAACTACATTCAGCAAACAGGACACACAATTTAACCAAGGACAATAGAGAACTGAAGGACAAACCAAAGAAGCGTTGGCCACTGCTGAAATTATTAAATTCTCAGGCTCCTGATTTTGTCATCAGCATGGCTGATAATATTGCAAGGTATCTAGATTTCCCTCCCAGGCATCTGAAGCCAGAACTGGATTTGGGAGTAGAGATGAATTTAAAAGAAAAAGGGAACGGGGTGATATTGGAGGTGGAGTTAGGTACTATGTGCTTCGGGAGGCTGAATTTTCCATAAGGACAGGGAGAGAGAGAAGGGAAGATCAAAAACATCACACCTAAGCAGCCAGCAAAGAGAAAAATCTAGTATCAGAAGTGGTGGATCTGCCAGTGGGAGGAAGGGTAGAGGCAGGAGAATAGAGCGCTATGAGCTGGATGGGGGTGTCTGGAAATGTCCCCAAAGGCCAAACGTGTGTAGGTGGAGAGAGCGTACTTGAACAGCTGCGGCTGAACTCCTGGCTGAAGGAAGCTTGTTAAGGAGATAATGTGCTTTGGGATCAAAGTCTGGAGCAAAGTCAGACTAGAAAGATACAAGAAAAAGTCATCAAGGATTCCTAAGATAGCAAGATCAAGAGGCAAAGATAAGGTAAAAAATCAACATGCCATTTCATTCTTTTCAAAATTTTTACCCTTGGATTTAACTCTGCTTACTGAACTAAAGAATTTTAAATATTAGCAAAGCTTTCAGAACTTCTAGTGACTAACCCAGACTTTCCTTACTCCTCTCACTGCACAGTTATATAAGAGGTAATTTTAAATACACATCATTTAGAACAGATTAATGTCTGATAGAAAGCAATTTGGTTAGCAGGAAACTGATTTTCTCTTTATCATAAAGCATCCCAATTCCTTTTTTAAAAAAACAAAAAGCTGAAGAAATACAGCCCACGTTGCAAAATGGGTCACGATCGGAGTCTGAAAGTAGGAGGAAAAGGGTAGAAATGGAGTATGTACCCAGAGGACCATAACGCAGGGCTTGCTGAGGTTACTAATTTCAGTTCACATAGGACCCGAGCATCTGGGGCCATATTTGCCTAGCAGGGGAAGGAAAGAAAACTGAAATGAAATACAGGAAAGTTAAAATTCCATTATAAATGGATCAAAAAACCCCTCCTATTTTGCCTAGATTGATGCACTGTCAAGGACTCTGCCTTATAAGCATTAAGAATTGCTTCTGAGCGATTCTACCCCATAAGGCTCAACACAAAACCTGACATATTATCCAGTTCCTACCCTCCAATTTTGTGATCTAATCGAAATAATGATTCCAAGATTCCTAAAATCAAAATCTGCAATGTGATTCATGAATATTAAATTTTAAGGCACTGGCAAATGTTAGTTTCTACAGAATGAGAAATCCGTAGAACATTCTCTAAACCTCTGTAGAATGTATTGTCTTGGTAATCTGGAAAAACAAGATGCTCTGACAAAAGGAACCACATACTGCTTCCTCAAAATACTGTCCTGACTGGGGCGCCTGGGTGGCTCAGTTAGATAAGCCTTTGGCTCAGGTCATGATCCCAGGGTCTTGGGATGGAGCCCAGCGTCGGGCTCCCTGCTTAGTGGAGAGCCTGCTTCTCCCTCTCCTGCTCCGCCTGAGTGTGCTTTCTCTCTTTCTCCTGCTCTTTCTCTCTCTCTCTCTGTCAAATAAATATATAAATAAAATCTTAAAGAAAATACTGTCCTGACTTATGTTAAGAAGACTTTCCATTAAAAAGTCAGTTTCAAATAGGTGAGAAAGTTAACAGATTACCAAAGTTCAGTTGTATTTCAAACACTGTCTTTATTGACTTCGTGAAGGAATTTTTCGTAGAGAAGACTTACAGATGACTGAGGCATTACTGTTAATGTTAAACGGGTGCATAGAAGTTTTTTTTAAGCAAATGCAACCCCCAAATTTATTTAACAATAGGAGAGAATGTTATTTTTCTCTAAAAGTTCCAGAATGTAAGCCCATATAGTGGAAAGACGAGTTTGCATAGAGGGTTGTTAAAGCTGCACAAAAAGGTTTTAGAAAGACTTTGATCAAAATCAATACTATGAATCAGAACTGTCATATTTCAGATACTTTTTTCTCATCACTCACTATATTTTTTAATATCAACTTTTATTGGCATTTTGTTGATACTAGTATTTTATAATATCTACAAGTTTATCTTCATCTTTTCCCCCAAAACTGTCATGTACACAAGGTGAGTATCTTTGTTCTGGAGAGAATGACTTAAGGCAGTGTTTCTCAAACTGTCTACATTGAAGGTCCAGCTTTTCTGATGTTTTGTTTTTGTTTTCAGTCTGTTGTGAGTCAGTTCTATTGTACAACAGTGGAAATGAATTACTGGCAAAATGACACTAATAAAGCAAAGGTGTACAGACATAAGCCACATTTTTTTTTTAAAGATTTTATTTATTTATTTGAGAGAGAGAGAATGAGAGACAGAGAGCATGAGAGGGAAGAGGGCAGAGGGAGAAGCAGACCCCCTGCTCAGCAGGGAGCCCGATGTGGGACTCGATCCCGGGACTCCAGGATCATGACCTGAGCCGAAGGCAGTCGCCTAACCGACTGAGCCACCCAGGCGCCCCATAAGCCACATTTTTATTATTAAATTCAGTAGTTATACTGTTCTGTCAAATTGCTATAAAAGTTTTTAAATGCTTACTCCCAACGTTTCTGTTCATGGATTGGCACTGGTCCAAGGTTCACAATTTGAGTAGTATTGACTTGGAGGATTCAGATTAACCAAAATTATCATGACTACGCCACAGTACAGAGAGCCATTTGAGTGATAGGGATCCTATCTTATTTCATATAGTAGCCACAGAAATAAACAGTATCTTTTACTTAGAATGTTTTCACTTCCCAAAGGGTTTGCATGTTCATGCTCCCATTTATCTTCAGGACTTACTGTGGCAGGTAGATGAAAGCTTATTATTTTATCATCAAGAAGCCAACATAGCTTCATCATGGAAGTGTGTTTTAGCCTACTATTTGATAGTATTATGCTATACAAATTTGGATAGAACACACCATATGCAAAAAAATAAAATAAAATAATTTTTTTTTAAAAAGAACACACTGTATGCAAACCACACAGTGAACTGAGTTACTGACTTTTTAATTCAATTCAGGAAACGTTTATTGAATGCTCATATGTGGCATGCACTGTCCTTGACTTCATATGTGGGGAATTTTAGAGATGAATTAAGATGTTTCCTGCAGTCTGATAGGGCAGATGAGGCATGCTATCAGTATGTTTAGTGCAGTGCACTGAACCAAGTGTTGTTAAGACTTGAGAAGGAAAGGCTAATTTTGCTGGAGAAAGTAGCATTTGAGTTTGGTCTTGATGTAGAGTAGCTGTTGAAATTGATGCAAGGGATTTCTGCTGAAGAAGTAGATTAACATGAGCAAAGTCACAGAAGTATTAAAAAACAAGGGGCATCTACAAACCAGCTCATCCTAGCTGGACTTTGCATATGTAAGGATGACTTCTGGGAAATAAAGCTAGGAAAGTAGATGTGTGCAATGCAATCTTGACCATACAAAAATAGATATTACAGAAGACGTGATGGGGAAATGAAAAAGAGAATTCCATTAGGCAATACACAACAAAACTTGACAAAAGTCCTGATTAAACATGTATGTCCTTCTGAAAGACTCATCAAGTTTCTTACTGGCTACAAAGATAATTCATCTATCTTTTAACTTTCCCTTTTCTTTCCTAGTGCAACTAAAAATCTCTCTCTATGTGTAATTTTGCATTTCCATATTCCTCATCCCATTCAGTAGACAAGACATTATCATTAATATCATCTTCCTTAGAATCCACAGAAAAGGCACAAATAACATTCAGATTTCTTGCTTTTCCTCTGATGTGAATGGTGACTCTCAGAGATGTTGGCGAAATGATTGTTGGCGTTGAAACAGCCATGTAGTGTGAAGGGTAAGGGGCCAGTGGCAAGCAGAAGCTGCCTGAGAGTTGAGAAGCAAAGACAGAACAAGGATGACAGAAAACACATGATATTTGAGAGACAGAAGCAACAACCCTTCAGCATGACCTTCAGATCCACTTTTAGCTCCAGAGCTACTTGGACTCTTTTTCTTAGATACCTGCACAGTGGTCCTTTATAGCTTTACAGTCTCTTTCATTAAAATGGGTGTTTGATGATGAAGACACACTGCACTTCCTACATGATTATAAAGGAAAAGGAAAATAATAACTGCATAAATTGCCTTCAAAAATGCCCAAGTCACATAGAGCGTAACAAGGGATTGGGTATTGACTGTCTCCAGAATAATCCAGGCTGATCTTTCTCTCCCTAGTTTTAAGGAAACAGAAGCTGGGCATATGTAGTTTTAAGCTGCAAAACATTTATTCTCGGAAATTATATTTCCTAATAAAAGGGAACTGATGAAGAAAAAGGAAAGACTCTGGAAAATAATTGCATCAGTATGGTAGATGTATATACTACCCTGCAGCTCTCCCTAATGCCCCCCCCTTTTATGAAGGAGAATGGTGGGGAAAAAAACCTAACACTATATAGGTATATTCATTCAGATAGGAATTTAGATTAAAGTAAAAGAGATTATTTTCTTCCCGAATGAAATAAAAATGTAAAGCTGATGGGTATAAGATAAAAACCACAGAATCTTGACCCTACAAATGGTCCCAGGCTTAGTAGGCTGAAGTATGGGAGATAGTGTGTGTACTCAGCATAGAGATTCTTCCCACCAGCCACACTTTACATTGTCCATATTGTCACCTTTGTCCATGAAGGACGCCAGCAAATACAGCACCCTCAGGAAAGCATAATGGGGGCTCATGGACATACCTCCAAGAGAAGAGATAAAGTCACCAGCATGGGACAGAACAGGCTCTCAGTTTCAGAACATTGCATTTTATGATTAAAAAGGGCTGGTGGCTAATAAAATTCAGTGATTATGACACATGATTTCCCCAACCGCACTTAAGGTAACACCGAGGTTACTCAAACCAAATATTTTAATGAATTCACAAAGACCAGAAGCCATTCCTAGATTTCCCAGCTGGAAGAGTTCTAAAATATAACTATTACATTCAGCTCAACTGAACAGTAAAGCAAAAGTGACATTCCAGGGAGCAGTTAGAATTGCTTTATGGCCTTCGGTAATGAGAGTGGACAGCAGTATAACAATACATAATAAGGTGAGTTTAGTTTTATGTCCTGAGAACAATCTGCTTTACCCTTATGGTTCAGTTCTTTAAACTGTTTCTGTTTGAAGTAATTACAAAAGATAGTTGGCAAGTGACAGTTATAACCACTGTAGCAAATGGACTTTGTTGTAGTGTTGTGGTCTACCCCTGAGTACTATTATCTTAGACTTCTAGGGCATTTATTGTAAGTGAGGATGTCACATGAAACAAATGCCTCCTGACTTACACTAGACTTAAAAGGATCTCCTTCAAGCAAGACCAGCTCAAGTTCGTGGCTGGTGATGTTTTCTGAAGGGTAGGATGTATAACCCTGGCTATGCTTGAGTTGCTATTAGGAGACACAAGAAAAAAAATGTATTTTCTTTTAATAGTTATATATATATTTGGAAATTATCACATGATAATTAATATAAAGACCACATCAAATCTATGATTTCATAGATATGACTGCTTAAGATGGTTATATTTTAAAAGTTTATATGGAAAAGGCAAAAGTTTTGATGTTGGTGTATAATGACTGTGGCAGGTAGTCTCCAAGATGGCTCCATGGGCCTCAATTCCTGGGATTCATGCCCGTGAATAATCCCCTCCCACACTGTATAGTACTGACACATAACCTATAGGCTCATTTAACCTAGAGGCTATTGTGGAAATGAAAGAGTGTGACTTCCAAGGCTAGGACAAAAGTCACTGAGGCTTCGGTTTGATCTTTAGTCCTTCATTCTGAGGGGACTCAACTGCCATGCCTTGAAGAACAAACCTATGAAGAGTCCCCAAGTGCCGAAAAACTGAGGTCTCCTGCTCACAGCCAGCAATGAATGCTATCCTCTTGTTTACAGCCCTGAGAGTGAGCTAACATCTTTGACCACAGCTTCCTAAGGCATGAGGGGCCAGAACTACCTCAGCTGAGACCCTCTTGAATTTCTGACCCATAGAAACTGTGTGAGATAATACATGTTTACTGTTGTTTTAAGATGCTAAATTTGGGGGTAATTTGTTAAGCAGCATTAGCTAACCAATAATAGATGAAGAATACCATGAGCAAGACTGGGAAACAATGATGGGGGATCCCATTTACCAGTGCTCCTATATAGCTCTGCTTTTCCTCCTCCTCTCCGAAACTTCCATTCCATGGAGCCGAACCATTAGATCTCAGTTCTAACGGAAAGTGCACCTCTTGCATCTGCTTTTGGCTGAGCCTGCACATGGTACCTCTTGTCTGACAAAGTGTTTACCATCACTTAGTCCTTCTGACAACAAGAGGGTTGTTACAGGCTTTTAATGAATGCAGACTCTGCAGCCAAGAGAAATGTAGCTGAGAAGTGGGATTGAGATCTACAATTCCCAATCCCAAATGGTAAGTGACTTGCTATTTCTCTTGTTCCTCCTGTTTCAGAAAGTTCTCAAAGCAGCTGTCGTCTCTCAGCTCTACCCTCATGTGCAATTTTACACTTTTCCAGGGCCCCTACCTAGGTCCGTGGTAAACTGCGAGTTACAAAGTTGCTATTTAATGCTTTTTTTCCCAACAACTTCAAAAATACATTTGAGATATTTTTCTTATTAACGTTTTCCTCATGTCAGCAGAAGCAGTATGTTTTAAAAAGTTCCTTGAGACATTCGTCCAGCTTCTTACCTTTATTCAGAGGACTTGGTGGGAAGATTCCCATGATGCTGTCACTCCCTCAGAGTAGGGAGCAAAGAGCTAGTGGAAAGAGCACAGAGACAGAGTAAGGAGAATTCAGTTCATTTTCGACATTTACTCACATATTCTTACTCACTTTGTTCTATTTCCCAATTATTTTCGCCTCATCAATGGAAGTTTCTTATTAGGTCTTGGGTATGCATGTTGAAAAGTGATTTGGTTTCCACTGTGTTCTGCAATGTCAGCATTTCCATAATTACACACCACTATTGGCTGTCTCCCAGATGATTGCTAAAATTATATATCATGGGATTTAACTAGAGGCCAGACCATGGTGTTTTTTAATCTTCACTAGAATTCCTTCCAAATAACTAAGGAGCTAATCATCCTTATTTTATCTATCTATTTATTTATTTATTTTTTTGGTCTCTAGTTTGGGCCTTTTTAAGCACCTCTCTTGCAACAGATTAGAAGTTCCTTTACCTTTTAAGTTTTCAAGCTGCTTTGGTTCATGGTTTGGGGGAAAAGGAAGAGGACTTGCATTTCTCTAAAACTCCATGACAAAGGGCTCTGTGAGTCAGACTCACTAGTAATTTGCAGGATGTTCTGACCTACAAACACATTATTTGCCCCATAATAAACTTAGTAAAATACCAAATTTTGTGAATACCTAAATCCCGCACTATCACTTCTTGATTCTACCTCAGGAATCCTATTTTTTAGTATCCATATCGCAAGGAACCCAGATGAAAGCAAACGTTGGTAGAGATGCAAACTAAGGATACCAGGAAGACTAACTTCCAGTTCTGGCTCTAAATCTCTAACCATGACATGGGTGAGTCTCATCACTCTTCAGATGCCAGCCATTCCATCTGTAAGATAGGAGGGTTAGAATACATGACCGAAGATCACTTCCAGCTCTACAGGCCAAAAACTCTGTAACCGTGATGGCACTCAAGACACCCACACTTCCTGTGGGCACATATTCTCCCAACCACTTTGTCCTGGTGTTCCTGCCCGCTGGTCCTGCTCACTGGCTATTTTATTGTCATCAGGTAAGCCTGTTCCTTTTCTTTGCTCTGTCCTTTTTGTTTGATGTTTAATTCTTCATCCTTTTTCTTTCTTTCTAAAGTCTCTACAAGGGAAAGGGGGCACAATAGAGATTTGCTATCTCTTGATATGAACTATGCTCTTCTAGATTCTTTAGAAAATAGATCTGAAAAAGGCTTTCCACAAAGTTGTCACCCAGTCACTCTTTATGTGCCTATCATTACTTTCTGGTATATTCTCTTTTAATTATTTGACTATTTATTGATTTTAGGTCTCCCCCACCAGAATGTACTTTCCATAAAACCTCCATCTGTGTGCCATATTCCTGTTTCAGCCTGCGTTCCTACGCCATTGATTAACAAAATAATAATTGGGGGTGTTTGTATCAGCTTATATGCTTAGTATGCTAAATTAGTTAATTGAACCAGAATCCCTTTCAAGGAAATCTGTCTGCTGAGGAAAGGATACCCCCAAACACGTCAGAACTATTTAGAAATAGCAGCGGTTCAGAAAACACTTAATGTAGTCACATTAAATTATCCCCAGCGTGATATGAGGCAGAAAATCGAAAAGCAAGAAAACAAATCCTAGACAGAAAAGTGTGTAGTAAACCTTCTCTAAATAGTTTGTCACTGTGTGGCATGTGGTATGACTGGATAAACAAACCTAACAAGCAATTTGGGTTGGGGAATTCGGGCTGTAAATGTACTTTACATCTCTTTTCGTGGTCAGACACAAGGTAAAAATGGTAAGGGCACTATTTTTAGTGATCATGTCATCTCAGGTTATGGAAATTTCTCATTAGTTTGTGTTCCATAAAGATAGGCTTTATGAATCTAAACCTGATTTTGTCTCTTACGTAGGAGCTGTTTCTGAGAAATATTAAATGAAAGGGAGAGAGAATAAATGAAATTCTAACTCCAGAGCTGGGTCATTGTTTGTTCCGTAGAGTCTTTGGGGGTCACTTTTGGCAAATTCTTCCCATATGATTGTCTAGTAGTTATCGGAATCTCTCCTCACATAAAGCTTCTTGAGGGGCTGACACAGTGTTGGTGCAGCATGCACCTAACAGGTGAGCAAAGGCATCATTATGTCACTCAGAGCA
Source organism: Neomonachus schauinslandi (assembly GCF_002201575.2). Lineage (NCBI taxonomy): Eukaryota > Metazoa > Chordata > Mammalia > Carnivora > Phocidae > Neomonachus > Neomonachus schauinslandi. The sequence goes on along the minus strand of NC_058405.1, from coordinate 141,857,911 downwards.
TATCCCGGCCCAGGGTGGGTCAGGCGAGAAAACCAATATAGGAGTCATGTGTAGGCACTACTTTATGCGGTACATAAATGACTCTAAAATATTGAAGAGAAATGCGAGTGGGAAAAAAATACTATTTGTGTGATGAAACAGACAGGATACATTTTGTGGTGGAGTCATACAGGAGAATATTTATATCCTCCAAGGTCCAGTTAAAGTCCTACCTCCTCAACAAAGCCTTTCCTGCTAGCTCAAATCATTTTCTTCTCTGTTTTCAACTATATTTACTGTCTATTAGTGGCTCTTTTTTGCATTCTGTCACACATAAACTTATTGAACTTTTTCAAGTGTTAATAAACTGCTGAATAAACTCCTTGAGAGACAGTTACTCTGTCTTATCTTTATTTTTATCATCCTAGTATTGCTTGGTAGCTGGCTTGTGAAAAAGCACTCGAAGTTTAAATTGAACTAACAGGATAGAAGAGTAGTAACTCATCATTAATAGCTTTGTAACAATGATCACAGAAGAGTTTACAAGCTGTATTTTTTCCTTTTATGAATACAATTGAACCAAAGTTGGAACTTTTTATCGGTCAAGGTCCAGGCAGAAAACAGAAGGCTCTCTCACAGAGATAATGGGAGAGATTTTGATGAAGGGAACATGTACAGAGGTGTGGCAGCATTAAGGACCAACAAGGAATGGTGAAACACCTCAGGGCAGCAACCATGGAAAGTCATTACCACTCCAAAGTCTGAATGGGCCAACGCATGGCAGTGATACTGAATCTGATGAGAGCTGAGTCGTGGGAAATGGACCACCTAATAGTTATGATTGTAGGTAGAGGAAGGTATTCACAATCAAAACACATTCTATCTCTCTTTATCTCTTGCAGTCTTTTTATCTCCCTCGCCTTCCTCCCACCCTCCTCTCTCTGATCTCTACATAGTCCCGCCCACTGGATGAACCCAATGGGAAGTAAGAGGTTGAGAGAATTCAGATGATGTAGTCCATACAAGTTAGCCTGCTGGAGTGCAGATTACCATGAAGAAGAGCAGAGAATAGATCTGGAAGGACAAATGGAGGATAATCAGTATAAGACTCCCTCCTGTTTTCTTTGGATACTACTATTTGTAAACCTTGTTACTGTATACGACTCTCTACTTTTACCAAATAATGTAAGGATGGTCACCAGATGCAAAATAATTATCTATCACCAAATAGCTTTGTAAGCAATTGTATCATTTGTTTCATATGTGGCATTTTTTGTTTTTTTTTTTCCTCAAAATCATCTTATATGGTTCCACTGGTTCTATGTTAGAGTTACTATATTTTAAACTATTAACAACAGTGAGAAATATAACTTACTCTTGTTTTATTTATTTATTTATTTTAATTTTATTGTTATGTTAATCACCATACATTACATCATTAGCTTTTGATGCAGTGTTCCATGATTCATTGTTTGCATATAACACCCAGTGCTCCATTCAATACATGCCCTCTTTAATACCCATCACCGGGGTAACCCATCCACCTACCCCCCTCCCCTCTAGAACTCTCAAGTTTGTTTTTCAGAGTCCATAGCTTACTCTTGTTTTAATGTGTGATTTTTAATGTTAATCTTTACTTCTTACTGAAATCTACAATTTATCTTCACTTGGTAGTATGTTCTTCAAGAGTATTTTGATACTTCACTTTTTCAAACCACAACTGCATATTTACTTTAATTATTTAAAACATAGAAAATACAAGTATTTTTAAGAAAAAAAACCCTCTTTATGAGAGACATGGAAGCGTTAATAGTACATTTTTTACTTGTGGGCAAACTTATTAACACAGTTTAGCTCCCAGAAACTAGCAAGAAACCACAACAGCCTTGAGAAAGAGCCTGAAGACGCACTCTATAAATAGATGCTATAAATCCAAAATACGAAAATAACTCCTAAAATGTTCCATAAGACCAAGGGTCCTTGACTTACCTTTATAGCACCCATTATTCACATGCTAAATAAGGCTTGAATTTTGACACTCTAGTTTCAGTGTAGATTTAACTTGTCCCCCAAAAGTCACATTTCCTATTTTAACTGATACGTTAAAATAATTCAAACATTTCTACTTTGATATAATGATTGGCTATCACAATATTACACCTGCCTGTCATTATATCACCTGAATAGCTGATATAATACTCTTTATTGGGTTGGGAAAGACTGAGAGAAGAGAAGATCTAGAGAGAAAAAAAATTTAAGGGCTTAGTTCTGAACTACTGAAACAAAGAGGCCTATGCAAGTCCCACAGGGTAATTGGATTTGGAGTTCACAGGAGAGGCCTGGACTGGAGATATAAACAGGGGAGCTGTCATTATGGAAGGTGCTTAAAGCCATGAGCCTGAATCAGATCACCAGGGAGGAAGCAGAGTAAGGGACTGAGTATTGAACAGCTCTTCATGAATTACAAGGCATTTGAAGAGAAAGGGAGTTTTCTAGATATTAAAACATATTTTTAAAATTGTAATGATTAAAGTGATATGATATTGAATTGCAATGGAGATCAATGATAAAGAGTCCAGAAAGGGACTCAAGTATATATGGGAGTTAATATATGATAAATGTAACATTTCCAATAGGTAGAGCAGGCATAGATTATTCAGTAGAACATAATCAGCATAAGAATCCTTTTCCATTTTCTTTGGTTATTACTATTTTAAAAACTTGTTGCTATTCTGACTACTTCAACAAACAAAACTAAAAAGCTAAAAAGCTAGAAAAATATTAGATCCTATCTTTAATCCATGGGGAATTTATCTTGATGTAACTTATAAATGAATAAATTAGCATACAAGTAAAAAAATTGTAATTCTGGGGTAAGGAAGGTATATCTAAGCATGGCATATAAAATAGAAAACATATTTAAAAGTCAATAAAGAATGAATAACACAATAAAACAGTAAAAAAAACACTCTGGGAAAAAATATTTTCAACAAAAGTGACAAAGGGTTATCTTCTTAATATAGCATATGAAGAAGTTTTATAAATCACTATTAAACAAATGAATACATCCACAGAAACATAAAGGTTATGTTAAACAACAAAATAATCATTAAAAAATATAAATGGTAAATGTTGCAAACATTACAAAACAATGTTTGATACATTTAAGTATAAAAACAAGCTAAAACAATAGTGAAATACCATTTTTCATATCATCAGATAGGCAAAGATATTACTCAAAACATATATTACTAATGGAGGTCATGTTGGTGATATAGATCAATCCAAAGGCTGAGACAGGTATTTTTCCAAAAAGAGCAGCACCAATATATAACTCATGTCACATGTTTTTCTTATAAATGTGACATGAACACTCTCCCATCAAGAGGTGGGGTCTACGTCTCCTCCCCTTGAACCTGGGTGACCTTTGTAACTACTTCAACTAATGGAATGTGGCAGAAGTGATGTTGTATGATTTCTAAGGCTAGGTCATAAAACACAGTATGGTTTCAGCTAGCTCTCTCTCTCTCTCGAAACCAAGCCACCACCATGTGAAGAAGCTAGGCCCTTAGCCTGTGCCTAGCATCAAGCACCAGACAACTAGAAATGTGAGTCAATGACCAAGCCTTCAGATGACTGCAGGCCCTAGACTTCTGGTTTTCCAGCTGAGATCTAGACATCCTAGAGTACAGGCAGGCCATCCCTAGTGTGTGAATTTCTCACCCACAGAAATCATAGGAGATAATAAATGATTATTGTTAGTTCAAGCCACAAAGTTTTGTTTTTTTGTTTTTTTGGATTTTTTTTGCAATAACCTGTAACAAATATACTGGCTTTTAGCATCATATGTCAAAAGCCAAAGCATATCTGTTGACTAATTTATTTTGAAGAATTACTTGGACAAGTGCACAAATATATACGTTTAGGAAAGTTGACTACACCTTCTAAATTTTCACCATTTCAAAGATAATATCAAACAATTGGGAACTACTTAAATAAATTATAATAGCCATATAATGGAATACTCTTCAACCATTCAAGATATGTAGTAAATCTTTATTTGACATAGGAGTTCTTCAATTTATATATTAGGTAAAAAATTAGATTTCAAAATGTTTTAGTTACAGAATCCCATTCTTTTGGAAAAATTTTTCTCAATCTAGGCATAGAAAAGTCTCGAAAATATGCATCAAAATTATAATGGTACATATATTTTATAATCAAGTAAAACAAGTTATCTCTATTTTGAAAATTATTAATAAAAAGCACAAAGCACTTATGACATTATCTCATTTAGTACTCACAGATGCTGTGAGATAGGCATTAGCACTTTTGTTTTCATTTATTTTTTAAATTGAAGTATAGCTGACATACAATGTTATATTACTTTTAGGGGTACAGCATAGTGATCTGACAATTCCATACATTACACTGTACTCATCACAGTAAGTGTAATTACCATTTGTCACCATACAACATTATTACAATATTATTGACTATATTTCCTATGCTGTGCCTTTCATCTCCGTGACTTATTTATTTCATAATTGGAAGTTTGTACCTCTCAATCTCCTTCAACTATCTTGCTCATTTCCCTTAACCCCCTCCCCTCTGGCAACAACCAGTTTGTTCTGTTTATGATTGTTTCTTTTTGTTTGTTCACTTATTTCATTTTTTAGATTCCACATATAAATGAAATCACATAGTATTTGTCTTTGTCTATCAGACTTATTTCATTTAGCATGATAGCTTCTAGGTTCATTCATGTTATTGCAAATGGCAAGATCTCATTATTTTTTTGTGGCTGAGTAATATTCCATTACATATAATGGAATATTATATTATTACATATTACATATAATTGCTAGTAATATTCCATATATAACACATAATTGCTGAGTAATATTCCATATATATAATTCTTTATCCTTTCACCTATTGATGAACACTTATGTTGCTTCCATATCTTGACTACTATAAATAATGCTGCAATAAACATAGGGGTGCATAATCTTTTTGAATTAGTGTTTTCATCTTCTCCAGGTAAATACCCAGTAGTGGAATTACTAAATTGTATGGTATTTTTATATTTAATTTTTTTACAAACGTCCATACTGTTTTCCACAGTGGCTGCACCAATTTACATTCCCACCAACAGTGCAAGAGAGCTCCCTTTTCTCTACATCCTCACTGACACTAGTTACTTTTTATCTTTTCGATACTAGTCATTCTGGCTGGGACGAAGTAATATCTCACTGTAGTTTTGATTTGTGCTTCCCTGGTGACTATGTTGAACATCTTTTCATGTGTCTGTTGGCCATCTGTATGTCTTCTTTGGAAAAATGTCTATTCATGCCCTCTGTTCATTTTTAAATTTGCTTTTTCTGGTGTTGAGTTGTATAAGTTTTTTTATATATTTTAGATATTAACCCCTTATCAGATATAACATTTACAAATATCTTTTCCCATTCAGTAAGTTGCCTTTTTGTTTTGTTGATGATTTCCTTCACTGGACAAAAGCTTTTTATTTTGGTATAGTCTCGATTTTTTATTTTTGCTTTTGCTCCCTTGCCTGAGGAGACATATCTAGAAAATATGTTGCTAAAGACTGATGTCCAAAAGATTACACCTATGTTTTCTTTTAGGAAGAAAGAAATTCCTAAAAAATATTTTATTTTAGGAGTTTTATGGTTTTGGGTCTCACATTTAGTTCTTTAATCCATGTTATTTTTGTGATAGAAGAAAATGGTCCAGTTTTATTATTTTATATGTAGATGTCCAGTTTTTCCAATACCACTTATTGAACAGACTCTCTTTTCCCCAATGTTATATTCTTGCTTCCTTTGTTGTAGATTAATTGACCATATAGGCATGGGTTTCTGTCTGGGCTCTCTATCCTATTCCATTGATCTGTGTCTATTTTGGCACCAGTACCATACTGTTTTGATTATGATAGCTTTGCAGTATATCTTGAAATCTGGGATTGTGATACATCCAGCTTTGTTCTTCTTTCTCAAGATTACTTTGGCTATTCAGAGTCTTTTGTGATTCCATACAAATTTTAGTATTATTTGTTCTAGTTCTATGAGAAATACTGTTGGTGTTTTGATAGGGACTGCACTGAATCTGTAGATTGCTTTGGGTGGTATGGTCACTTAACAATATTAATTCTTTCAATCCATGAGCATGGTATATCTTTCCATTTGTGTCACCTTTAATTTCTCTCATCAACATGTTATAGTTTTCAGAGTACAGGTCCTTCACCTCCTTGGTTAAATTTATTCCTAGGTATTTTATTCTTTTTGGTGCAATTGTAAATGGGATTGCTTTCTTAATTTCTCTTTCTGCTACTTTGTTAATTAGTGTATAGAAGTGCAACTTATTTCTATATATTAGTTTTGTATGCTGTAACTTTACTCAATTCATTTATTAGTTCTAACACTTTTTTGGTGGAATCATTAGTGTTTTCTATATGTAGTATCATGTCATATTCTTTACCAATATAGATGCCTTTTATTTCTTTTTCTTGTCTGATTGCTGTGGCTAGGACTTCTAGTTCTATGTTGAATAAAAGTGACAACAGTGAACATCCCTGTCTTGTTCCTGATCTTAGAGAAAAAACTTTCAGTTGTTCACCATTGAGTATCATATTAGCTGTGGATTTTTCATATATGGCCTTTATTATGTTGAGATATGTTCCCACTAAATCACTTTGTTGAGGGTTTTTATTATGAATGGATGTTGAATTTTGTCAGATACTTTTCCTGCATCTATTGAGATGATCATATGGTTTTATCTCTCATTTCATCAATTTGATATATCACAGTGATTGATTTGTAGATATTGAGCCACTGTTACATCTCTGGAATAAATTCCACTTGATTGTGGTGAATGATCCTTTTAATGTATTGTTGAATTCAGTTTGCTAATATTTTTTTAAGGAATTTTGCATCTATGTTCATCAGGGATAATGGCCTATAGTTTTGTTTGTTTATTTATTTTTTTTTTTCTGTAGTATCTTTGTCTGGTTTTGGTATCAAGGTAATGCTGGCCTTGTAGAATGAATATGGAAACTTTTCTTCTCCTCTACTCTTTGGAATATTTTGAGGAAAATAGGTATTAACTTTTCTTTAAATGTTTGATAGAATTCACCTGCAACTCTTTCTGATCCTGGAATTTTGTTTTTTGGCAGTTTTTGATTACCAATTCAATTTTGTTACCAGTAATCAGTGTGTTAAGATTTTCTATTTCTTCTTGATTCAGTTTGGGAGATTTCATGTTTCTAGGAATTTATCCATTTCTTCTACATTGTCCAATTTGCTGGCATATATTTTTTCAGTACTCTCTTATAATCCTTTGTATTTCTGTGGTGGTGTTATTACTTCTCTTTCATTTCTGATTTAATTTATTTGAGTTATCTCTTTTTTCTTGATGAGTGTGGCTAAAGCTTTCTCAATTTCGTTTATCTTTTCAAAGAACTAGCTCTTGGTTTCATTGATCTTTTCTATTGTTTTTTCAATCTCTATTTCATTTATTTCCTTTGTGATCTTTCTTACTTCTGTCCTTCTACTAAATTTGGGCTTTGTTTATTCTTCTTTTTCTAGTTTCTCCAAGTGTACAGTTAGGTGATTATTTGAGATTTTTCTTGTTTTTTGTTTTTTGTTTTTTGAGGTAGGCCTGTATCACTATAAACTTCCCTCTTAGAACTGCTTTCACTGAGTCCCAAAGATTTTGGACCATTGTGTTATCATTTTCATTTGTCTATAGGTATTTTTTTATTTCTTCTTTGAGTTCTTCATTGACCCATCAGTTGCCTAGTAATGTGTTGTTCAGCCTCCAAATGATTGTGGGGTTTTTTTAAATTGATTTTTAGTTTCATACCATTGCAATTGGGAAAGATGCTTGATATGATTTCAATTTTCTTAAATTTATGGAGACTTGCTTTGTGGTTTAACATATGACCTACCCTGGAGAATGTTCCGCATGCACTTGAAAAGAATGTGTATACTGCTATTTTGGGATGGAATGTTCTGTATATATCTGTTATGTCCATCTGTTCTAATGTGTCATTCAAAGCCACTGTTTCCTTATTGATTTTTTGTCTGGATGATCTATCACTGATATAATTGGTGTTAAAGTCTCCAACTATTAGTGTATTATTATCAATCTCTCCCTTTATGTCTGTTAATTTTTGCTTTATGTATTTAGGTGCTCCTATGTTGGGTGCACAGATATTTATAATTGTTATATTCTCTTGTTAATTCCTTTATCATTATGTGATGTCCTTCCTTGTCTCTTGTTACTGGCTTTGTTTTAAATAGTGCTTTTCTTTTTAAAGAGATGAGCTTCACATGTCATATTTTTAAAAAATTGCAAAATTCTGCTTTGTCCTTGCACTCTTCCTCCATCTCCTTCCCTATTCCTTCTCAAACAAGCAAATTCCCTTCATGTTCTTAAAGAATGTCTAGGGAGATGGGAATAATAGTGTATTTGAAGAATGTGCATAGATACTACCCTGAAAATAAATGTCAGTATATTATTATACATCAAAAAGACTCTGAATAATATTATTATGCCTATTTTTATAAATGAGGAAGATGTCTCAGAAACCCAAACTGGCTTATTCATTATCAGTCAGAAATTATTAGAAAATAAACTAGATATGTTAAATCCAAAATTTATAATCTTTGCACTCTATGGGGAGGTATCACAAAGTGTTTCAAATTTCTATCATGCCATACTAGGTATTATGTAAAGAGAATTATACAGTAATATTGTCATAGGCATTATGGTCTATGTAAATTAATATTCATTTTCTTAAGACAGGCCTATGAATGCAAAAAAAAGATAATGAATATTAGACATTGAATTTTACAAATAGATCATTATGGAGATGATACAATAAAAGATAAGTTAAGGTTAGTGTTCACCTTAAATCTGTTTTAATTATGTACAAGGTGAATTTATCTATTAGAAGACTATATCTATGTTGTTTGTTGAATATATTCTACCTACTTTCTACAGTCTAAAATAGTAAACATAAGGGGCTTATTTCAAATCTTAATAATATAGGACTGGTCCAAGGCATAACTGTGAATTCAGTAAAATTTGTTTTCAGCTTTCATTCGTATTTCCTTTATCCTTCAGACTTCATTACCTAGACATATGGACATGTGTCTATTTTCCCCACAGGAAGGTTGATTTTTGCCATAAAATTACTGTTAGTTAAAGTACATTGCCTGTCATTTCTATATCATATGTCTAGAAGTAATTAAAAATTTTTACAATTACACTTTTAAATTAGTTATCCTGTTTTATAGTGCTTGATTTCTCATCATGTTGCTTTAGGATGCTACATGGAAATAAGCCACTGAGACTTTTCATAAATACCTTGGTAACATTTTGCAAAATATTTTTAAGTTATGTAGAGGTGTTACATTGATTAGTAAAATGCCTAAGAAATTATCAGCTATAGCTCATATTCTATATAAAGGAGGAAACTGAAGCTCAGAGAATATCATTACCCAAGGATCAAAAACCAAAAAGTAATAGACCCAGAAATAGAAATCCAGTTTCCTAAATTTTAGTCTACTTCATTTCCGCATGGCTCTATTTCCACTCTATGGCAACCCTACATCTGCCTAGTTGGATAAAGAAAACAAGTGACTACTTTTAGTCCTCCAGGATAGGATGTCTGCTGTCTATGGGATATTCAGAACACAGTGGTTGCTGGATTCTAATTAACAAGACAGTTCTAAATGTGTACTAAGGATGTGCCTCATGCTATAGGTTGCATCCAAAGCCATTGTTTAATTGAGTGGTTATGGCAATCTTCCTAAATCATTGCAAATTATTAAGCAGCATGTGGTACAATTGGGACCAGGAAGGCTCAGGTGTAATAAATGATTGTCCTTTAGAGAGTCATTTCTTCATAATAGGGAAGTAATTCATTAGGGAAATAAAAGAAACTTCAACTGTAGCAATTAAGCATACTGAAAAATATTTTATACAGAAAATCCTTTGCTTCTTGTCTGAACTAAAGCAGAAACCAACAACCCATTTCTGAAAAAGTTATCAAGACATGCAAATTCACTAAAAACAGAATTGTTCTTTGGCTCATTATTTACATTGTGGCATAAAAACAGCCATTATTTTCCAAGAAGAATGTTAAACTTCCATTTGAAGTGTTTTTATTTAATTCAGACTTTCATCTTTAAATAAAATACAAAAAACAAACAAGCAAACCTGAAAAACTCAAAGGAAAACCTAGAAAGTATGATATTATTGGTGCTTAGATATATGTGATCTAAAACAAAAAGTTGAAAATCCAAGTAATTCATAAAGCAGAAGAATTTTAAAAATAAATATGGTATCAGGAATAAGACTATAATTACTACACCAAAGGTAATAAGCCAAGGACTATAATGTCAAGAATATAAGTCTACCTGGCTCTATGGTCACCCTTCAAGTCTCATGGCTTTAGTGAAACTGATGATATCCTCACTTTTCCTTCTCTTCCTTTTCTTAAAACCTGCATACATGGTGTCTGTCATCTTCTAGTTTGCATATACAACTTTTGAAGCACGCTTTTCCTTTTTGACTGTATATTAATTTGTTTTTTTAATATTTTTTCTGGACAATAATTATAGATGGATATACCAATAATTCAAATTGCATTTTTTTGGTTATTCTATCATTTCAGCATTTTTCAACATTAGTGAATAAATTTCATTCAAATGCATTTTTGTTAACATTTGTTGGGTGAGAAATGATTTGAGGATACAGTATAATTTAAGGGAATCCCAAAATGGGTAATAATTTAAATCTCCAAAAGAAGAAGAAAGACTGAAAGTTTACATATTAGATGCTCACATTTTTTTTTTAAGTCTAATATCTAACATCTGGGCATCATGATCAGGGATTTAATTAAGGCAAAATGAATGTCAAGAATTTCACATGGATTCCATTAATCAGATTTGCTATTACATCATTTGAATTGGAGTCCTTTATTTCCCCACTTCATAAATATTTCTTCAGGGACCTGCCTGTGGGTGAAAATAGGACATAGAGTTCACATTCCTTTAAAGAAATAGATGCAAAAAGGGGCATATGCCTGTGAGGCTCTCTACTGCATACTTAATGCATTGGACCAGGAGAAAGTAGGTTGTATTGAAATAGGCAAGTCTCACACTTTTCTTTAAATATGGACTTATTTTCTGAAAAATGTTTTGGGGTTGAAAAAAAATTAATTATGGCACGAGTCCTGAAAAGATTTCTGTAAACTGGACAACTTCTAATATTTTTGAAACTCACTAATGACTGAGCGAGCAGGATGATAAATTTGATTCAAAGAGTATTTGAGGACCCGGATATTTATAGGGAATGGAGAAGGAAAGTCAGAATAAGATTGCTAGGTTAAATACAAAGCGACATAATAGTCTACAGTCAGTACAATCATATTTTCTACCAGGAAGAATTAATTTGTATCTCTATCAAAATATATATAGATACAGATATTATACATATAAATTATATATATAAATATGGAACTTCACAGAGCCTGGGCCCTAATCAGTAGTTAATAGTTGAATAAACAAAGTTCCAATCCCCTAGATAATTAATCTTCGAGTGGTCCTGTGGATGGTACTTCAATGTAACATTGAAAGAACATGTAATCCTACTTTGTCTAATTCCTAAGTTTTGGATGAGTTTTCCTAACAACATTAATATTTAGAATGATGATATTATATGTCTGGCAGAGTCTATAAAGATCATGTTCATCAAAGGAAACAGACCTATAATTCATTAGTGGAGTTATGCATGGGAACCACTGAGCCATTAATTTGTGTTTTTTTAAGAAAAGAAACCTATAAAATCCCTCTAAAGCAAATGAAGTGAAGACATCCTATTTTCCAGTAGGAAACATCTCATACAAGGAATCCTCAATATGATGTAACAGCTAACTTCTCATTAGAAACCATGAAGGCCAGAAAGCTGAGGAATGAATATTCAAAATGCTGGAAGAAAAAGGACAGCTAAGAATCCTTTAAGCAGTAAAACTATCCTTCATAATGAGATCTCATTCCCATACTTTCTTCTAGTTCTTTAGACATGGTTTCTTTTAGTTCTTTAAATATATTTAGATAGGTGACTTCAAGTCTTTGTCTCATCAGTCCATATCTGAGCTTTCTAAGGTACATTTGCTACTGACAGCCTTTTTTCATGTTACAGGCCAAATTTCTTACTTCTCTGCATGTGTCATAAGTTTTTGTTGAAAATTTGATATTATAAGTAATATAATGTAGGAACTATGGAAATCAGAATCTCTACCTCCCCAGGGTTTGTTACTTTTGCTGTCTGTTGCTGTTTGGTGATCTTTCTGACCTAATTCTATAAAGTCTGTATTCTTTGTCATTTTTGGCCACTGAAATCTTTGATCACTTAGGTTAGCAGTCAGCTAATAATTAAGCAGAGATTTCCTCTAATGCCTAGAACCAATTAATCTCCTAATTTTTGATAAAGGGCTCTACGTGCATGTTAGGGTATGCTTTCGTCATTGAGCCAGGCAGTTGGGAACTGCCTTAACCATTACTTCCAGCTTGTGCAGAATCTCAAGGGCAGGCAAGAGTGAGAACTTAGTACCTCTTTGGGTTGTTCCTGAAAACTGTACACCGCCCTGGGCATGTGCACAACTTTCTAGATCACCAGGGATATGTTACATCTTGCCAAAGCCCCTAGGAACATATTTCCCAATTTTTCTTTTTAAGCTTACTCTTTGTAAGCCTGTTTGCTCCAACTGTTATCCATGACCCAGGCAACCACAATGTTAACAATATTCTGTATTGTTTTTTACAAATGCCCCAGAGAAAAGACTTTTCACAGTGGTGAATCCCTTAGTCAGGTCAGATAAAGACAACCTTGCCAGGTGGGGGGGTCTTCTGGAGAACCACTAAATAGGTCAACCATTGACAGTTCTCTGGGAATGGGACTTTGAAGGAGCTTCAACTGTGTTCCATTCCTTCCAGTGGCTGCCAGACTGCTGGTTTTCACTGTGATTATGGGCTGTTAATTTTCAAGGATACCACTGAGCTGGGGAGTGAAGATAAGAATAGTGCAAGTTAAAACGCCGCAAAACTCGCTGCTCTTACCGTGATTCCCATCTTTTCCTTGAATGAACTCTTTGTGAAGTGCGGAAATCCTTTAGTTAATTTCCAAAGTTATGCAAAATTTGATTCTGATCATTTTTCCCCCCAGTTTTCTCCTTGCTTTTATGGAGGAGAAAGTTTTCAGAGGTTCTTGCTCTGCCTTGCTGATGTCACCTGCGGAGACAGCTTTTGAAGAGAAGAGCAAAAAGAGGTAAGGGATAATGAAGGGGGTTATGGGAAGAGAAAAATACAAGGAAGATAAAACTGGAAAATTCCAAGCAGCCTGTAGTTGCACGAATGTCACTTCTCTGTCCAAAAAGTTATAATTGCTTCTTAATCCCAACCCTACTAGAAGGATTTCAAGGCCTGAATATTCTTACCCTATGTTAAGCTTGCAACTCTACAGTTCTCTCCTTCTGAGTGCAGCCACGCTTCCAGTTAGGTGAGCCTTTGTCTCCACCTCCTTGCTCTCACCTGGCATCGACACCCATGCTGCAATTTATTGCTTCAGTCTAAGGCACTAGCTAGAGACTACGTGCTGGTGCTGTCCCTGCTCTCAAGTGGAGGAAAATATGGGCCTAAGGGATTGTCTATGACAGTGCCGAAGTAGAGACAGATTATTGTCCCAGCCACATTTGGGTTGCTCATTGCTAGCCTAAAGACACTTTTCTTCCTATAGGGACAAAATAAAAGTTGTTTTTTTTTTTTTTATCCCATTTTGTTCAGATATCAGAGTGACCATTTGATTCGAAGTCAGAACAGAGAAGTGGAACAAGGCTAATCTAATCCCCATGCCCCACTGATGAGTGAAGCCAGGGACAAGACAAAGTTGTGACCAGTGACAGCATTATGGAAAATTTTAGACCTCGTCCACAGGAATAAAAGCCAATGAGAAAGTGCGTATTTAAGAATTGAAAGAAAGGATAGGTTTGAAGGGAAAAGAGCAAAGTTAAACACAGTTTGGTAGTTTCTGGGTCGTTGAATTTGAGCTCGGTGCCAAGTGCATAAGAAAGATTTCTTAGTTGTCTGGTTCATACAGTAATTCGTAATAGTTCTGTTCAGGTTGATAGTTTTACAAAACAGGCTATATTAACTCATGTTATGTGGGCTAATTTGGTTGTTTCTAAGTCTTTAGTTAAAAAAGAAATTATCGCCCTGCTTGAACCGATTTAGGCCGCATCCCTCGGCCTCAGAGTCGCCGCCGCCATGGCCAGCCAGTCGCAGGGCATCCAGCACCTGCTGCAGGCCGAGAAGAGGGCTGCCGAGAAGGTGGTGGAGGCTCGCAAGTGAAAGAACCGGAGGCTGAAGCAGGCCAAAGAAGAAGTTCAGGCTGAAATTGAACAATACCGCCTGCAAAGAGAGGAGTTCAAGGCCAAGGAAGCTGCAGCTCTGGGATCCCATGGCAGCTGCAGCACCGAAGTGGAGAAGGAGACCCAGGAGAAGATGACCATCCTCCAGGCCTACTTCCAGCAGAACAAGGATGAAGTCCTGGATAACCTGCTGGCCTTTGTCTGTGACATCTGGCCAGAAATCCATGAAAACTACCACATAAATGGATAGGGGAGGAAGGAGCAGCTCTGCATGCAGATTGTCATGTTAGATGCCTTCATGGAATACGAAGCTTCAGCAAAGCTTGAGTAGTTACATCCTTGTGAAAAGGCAATAAATTATTTCTGTATATTAAAAAAAAGCAATTATCCCCTTTATGAGAAAGCAGAAATGCCAAAACCTGAATGTCTTCAACTGACCGTTTGCTGCCAATTTTACAACCCAATCAATAATTTCCATTGCATTGGGTTTGCTTAAGAACCATCTATCTATATTCTATCATATTGATCCTCAATCTTAATCATTTAGACATTGTAGGGAAACTACATTTAAATGGTCCTTATAGAGGGATTTTTCCTACTTCTTTTGAACGGTGGGTAAATATCCAATTGAAGTCTGATTTTATTGCAGAAATAAAGCATTTATATGTTCACATTTTGAATCTATGCTAGAAAATACTCATCACTCAATCAGTACTGCAACTCAAGATTATATAAATAATGTTTTCTTTGAAAAATACTAAAAAATATCAAACTCTCCAAATAGATGGAAACACATTTCTGCTTTTAAACTTTCTTGGAAAATACACCTTTAAGGAATTATAAAAATTTGAACAGTTCATTATCATGAAAATGAACTACACAGTAATGTTACAATAAGCAGAGTTTATTAAGAAGCTAAAATCTAGCAATTTCTAAAAATTATAGGATAAAGATTTATCAGAAGAAGTTTTTGTGTTGTGTTTTTGACATGATATTAGTTAGGTCTTGTTTTTCACATACTAGGCAAATATTCATAAATGCATTTTTTTTGTCTTTTCCCTTGAAAAACAGAAAATTGTTGGAGGCAATACATTAATTGTATTTTTTTCTTGTGTCTGATTAATCTTGCATACTCAAAAAGGAAAACAGTTGGGATTACTCTTTATGCTAAATTGATAATAACTTTCAATTAATTACTGGTGTTGTTTGAACATGGATTTTAATCTCTTGATTGAAAAAGACATTAAAACAGATCTTTAGCCATCTAATGACAGGAAACCAATTATCCGAGTGGATCACAGCATCGTAGATACTTAGGAAATATTCTTAACACAATCAACTAGGAAGGTTATTTTTGAGGAAATGTCTTGGAGGTATCTTTTTTTCAATTACCATCAATAATTTAAGCCACTTGTAAATGCAAATCTGGCCACTTTTCGTAAATTTGTTGCAGTTCAAAATTTATCCAGAATGGAAATAGTCAGCGTCTCTCCTGACTCCTGAAAAATGTCACAAACAGCTGGAAACTAGGCGGGAATGCAACACTACCAATTAAAGTAACGAAGCAAGATTTTAAAACAAATTGTTTTGTGTAGGAAACATTATTTTTCCACATAATTAATAGCTCTAATGTTATCTGCTACATATTCAAAGTGAGCAGAAAGACAAATGTTTCCTCAGAGAACAGCCAGCCCCAATATCAGTAGATTATTTGACTATGTGGCATCCCCGGAGGTAATTCTGAGCTGAGTGCACAGCTGCCTGTGGAGCTCACCCAAAGGCCAGATGTTCCTACTAGAATGTTCCAAGGCTTGGCATCTGGGCCTTGGCAAGCCCCAGGGATAGCCTTGGGTCTTGTGCCTATTGCTCAAATAGAAAATGAAAGAAAGTTCCACAGTAGAGAGTCTAAATGCTTTTGAAGAAATATATAGGAATGAAAAGTAATTCAAAGTTACACTAGCTTTTCATAAATTGTTGGTTTGTCTATACCATGTAAATATACGGGGAGAATGTCAAAATAGTTTCAAGGCCGGGAAAATCATTTTCATTGACTTTCACTGTGTTCTACAATAATTGAATCAATCAGTTAAATTAGTTTCTGCAACTGAGAATGCACATTTTTCATTAGTGAATAGCAATAACAGAGGGAAGAGAGCCATAATCTTAGTCTCAGACTTCAAGTAGTTTTAGAGTATTTTGAACTATTTTTCATCCCATTTCTATTTAATTTAAGGTTTGAAATGTAGAAGTCATAACATGGCTGTTGGTACAGAAAAATGAATTGTTTTATGGATAAATTGTTTTATCAAGGCATTTTTTGGGGGGGGCTACAAACCATAGATTTGTAGGTAGATTCTGAGAAATAGCATGG
Organism: Neomonachus schauinslandi; assembly: GCF_002201575.2. Lineage (NCBI taxonomy): Eukaryota > Metazoa > Chordata > Mammalia > Carnivora > Phocidae > Neomonachus > Neomonachus schauinslandi. The sequence continues at coordinate 141,841,106 of NC_058405.1, read as the reverse complement.
TAGTAACGAGAACCTTGAAAATTCATACCCTTAACTTAGTAATTCTTTAACTCTTAGGAATTTGTCCTAAGAAATTAATTAGATTTGGACAAAAAATTTATTTGTATGTTCATTGTGAAGGTAAATAGCTAAATAAATGCCGATACAAATATCCAATAATAGGGGAGGTTACATACAATAGAGTATTATGTACCATTAAAATCATTTTAAAGACTGTTTATTGGCATAGAAAATGCTCATGATATGTTAAGAGCAGGAGATAAAACTATATAAACAATAGAACCCCAACTGGAAAAAAATCAGAGGTAAACTGAAGACTAGAAAATATATATAAAAGTATTAGCATTGTTATGTCTGGATGGTGGGTTATGGGTAATTTTTTATTTTCCTCTTCATTAGTTAGCATTGTTTATATATCTTATAAAGATCATACAATAAACATTTAAAAATATTATGCAAATAAAATTAAAACAATGTGTTTTATTATGGCTTTAGCATAATGTGTATAGTTTGAAAAGGCTGCAAATCAACCACAACTTCTTTAAACATGAAACACTGAAAATTCTCTAGCTGCTTTAGCTTCCACCCAAGTGTTAGGATTTCTGCTTTGTCTTTCCTGAGGATACAGTTAACAAATCCAAAGAGGAAACCTGACACTATTATTCTGATAGAAAACTATACGTGAGAAAGAAAAGAAAAATCCATTTTTAAACCAAAATAACATTTCAGGAATCCATTGAACAGTGCTGCATTAAGAAACAATTTAAAAAAGGGAACAATTTCAGGATAAGTGTCCTTTTGTTATAAAATTGGTTTATCTAAATTTGTTCCAAACGGTAAATCACTTATAGTGTCCTTCCCCCAAATACATACCCTGATCCCTTTTTCCTACACTTAACACTGAATATTAGTTGCAACATTCTAAATGGGTTTTTTTTTTTTTTTTAGATATTTTGAGTATTGTTTATTTTGTATTACCAATTTATCTCTGGTGCCTCTTAAGAATATGTATCATTACATCAATGTATTAGATTATATATATTTCCAAACATAGCTGGAATTTGAACACTTTAAGTATTTAATACCAATATCTATGTTTTCATACAAATCTCATGTTTAATCACAAACATAAAACTCTTCTGCTTCTAATACCCTCCTGGCAGCTGGCTTAGTATTTTACTTACTTGGGGTTTAATTTTCATGGAACAGATTTTTTTTTTAATTCCAAACAAAATCAATGTAATCTATGTTAGATGCTCATTTAGCAATATTTCTGAGAGGTGGGGCCGACTTTCAACAGTGGCATCGAGAGAACAACACATTAAATCAGATTCCCTCTCTTTCTGAGGATGGCAGTGTGAGCTCAGCTGGCCCCCCGTCCTCAGCCCAGCCCTCGGCAGAAGCAGTGAATTCAACCATAGCTACAGCAGAGTCTGATCATTCTCCTGATGAAATTACACTGATCTAATTTGCACGCTGTGAAGACATTTGGCACTGGCTGGATCTGAGCCTTGACATCTTCATTGGAACTAAAAGTACACTAAGAACTGACATTACATTTCACGTTCTTTTCTGCCAGGTTGTGGCATTTCATCCTCTTTAAAGGCATTATTTCAAGAACATTTAATTTGGCTTTGACATGCCTGCCATTTTGCTGGGTAGAACATCCTGTGCCAGAAAAGCTCAGCTGTAATAAAGTTTGGCACCAACAGCCCACCATATACCTGCACCATCCTGTGCAATTTAATTGGCATTCAGTGGGTTGATAAATGGATTGGCTTAATGAGACAATATACTTGACATATGCAGGGTTCTCCTGAGGAATAGGATTCCTTTCTTCCCTTCACACATCAACACGTTACAGATACCAACAGTCACCTCTAGCAGCCACGCTGCAGCCAACGGATTCCATCCCCGGGGCTGACCAATAGTACTGTTACCTTCCAGCCAGCTCACGCCTTTCTCCCTCAGCATCAAGCAAAGGATGGCTTTTAAATGTCATTGTACTTTGTATTCTCCCAGACACAAGGAAGAATATAGCCCCCATGCTTTATTTACATAAGTCTGTATTTTCCTAGGAGACCAAACAGCCTTGTGGCCTAAACAGATTAGTTTTACCTGCTGTAAACCCCTGACAGTACCATAAAATACAAGTAATAAGGAATTCTAGGTATAACGACTGACATGCAATTATGTATAGGAGCGAGTAGGTGCCATTCTAGCTCCAGAAACACTGGTTTCAGGAATGAATTAATTAAAACAACAAAGACACACCATTTTTCACTCCTCAGATTAGCAAAGATTAAAAAGAACCATAATTCTGAGTGTTGGCAGGGGAGCGAGGAAACAAGTGTGCCATGCTCTGCTGGTGGGATTCTAAATTAATACAACTTTCCTGGAAGGCAAATGGCAATATGGCAATATGTATCTAAAGCCTTAAAAATGGGCGTAGCCTTTTACCAGGCACTTCTACTTCTGAAAATAGATCCCAAAGAAATACACTTAAGACCAAAGTTCAGCAATGGTCATCACATCAATTACAACAGGAAAAATTTTAAAACATCCAGATGTCTTAAAAATAAGGAGATTGCCTAAATAAAATATGGAATACTTATATTCTAGAATTTAGCCATTAAAATAATGTAATAGAAATATTGGTCATGAAAAAAATGTTCTTGATGTCTTTTATGCCAAAAAAGTATTTTACAAAGCACTAGTTTATTAGCCAACTTTTTTGTGAACAATTTATATATAAACGTATCTATATATTCATACGTGAAAAAGTCAGATATCAAAATAGTAATAATGCTTGCTTCTGGAGGTGGAATTAATCAGAGGTTTTTCTTGATGCTTATTTTTAAATAAATTCTTTATTTAAATGATTTTAATTAAGATGGCGTTTTAAACTTCTCAAGGAATTTCTTTCTGACAACAATGTGATATTTGGAAACTGTTTGACTATATAGTAAGTCAAATCATGTCCACCTACTTCAATTCTTCTTACAGTTCCGGGTCATTTAATATTCTGTTGAATAGCTGTCCAGGTAGGTAGATATTCCATCTTAGACAAATGAAGTTTCTTTCTTCTTCCAGCTTCCTGGGATTTCTCATTTCACTAGTAACAGCTTAGTAGTAGAAAGCAGCAGATTTTTAGAATGCAGTTGACACTCAAAAGACTTTTGGAGTTTACAACTTCCAGCTACAATTCTTATTAAATGGAAACTGCTTGGACTAATTTTTTGTTTTTACAATGCTGATGATTTTTTATTTTTTATTTTTTTAAAATTTTTATTTATTTACTTGAGAGAGAGAGAAAGAGAGCCATGAGCAGAGAGGAGGCGCAGAGGGAGGGGGAGAAGCAGACTTCCCGCCGAGCAGCTCGATCCCAGGACTCTGGGATCATGACCTAAACCGAACACAGACGCTTAACTAACTAGTTAAGCCACACAGGCACCCCTGCTGATGATTTTTTAAAAAGATAGAAAAAGATAGAAAATAAGAATCCAGACATGAAAAGGTTATTTATTCAGATTTGCCAAGGTCCCGTGGGAACCATATTGTGCCTGGCAGTAGGCAAGATGGGGTACCTGCCTTCAAATCTGCCCAGGCAAATAGAAAAGGAAAGATAATTGGGATGGAATGAAAGTGCTTTAAGGGGGAGATCAGCTGAGGGGAGCCAAAGTGCTCCAGAATGACCAATTGGAGGGCTTGGTTAGCGGTTCAACCCAGGCAGGGTGAGGTGCCATGTGAGCAGCGTCCAGGGCAGCTGCACCACTGGCAGCCTCGCTGTCCCCTGCACCCCCCACCCTACCTGTCCCCGGCTTCCTTCCTGCCTCTGAGGTGGGGAGGACACCCGCGAGCCACTGCTCCTCATTTCAACTGGGTGCCAGTTTGATGCTCTTCATTCTGCTCCAAAGGAAGTTCCAACATGCAAATAAGCCCAAGGAAATGAAAAAATGAAACGGTGTGTGACAGTTTCTAATTACTGCATAAAAACAACATATGGAAACTTCATTGTCCATTTCATCGCCCAACATGTACCATCAAGTCAGACTTCTTTTGCTCAAATCACTCTCTGCAGCATTCAGACCTGGTTTACTTCAGTAAGAAGGTTTTTTGCTTTTTAAAAAATTTCTGAGGGGGATAATGGTATTTTTTTAAAAATTTGAAACATCTTGATTATTGGGAGGTTTTTAGAACCCTGCCTATTTTCTATTTGAGTTTTCTCATTGTATTCTAGTTAGTTAATTCTATTCCCTAGGGTTACTCACAACCTGGATTGAAGTTGTCCATTCTTCAAAAGTTTAACTATCCCTAAGTACCTTTTATAAATGCTTGAATGGGTCCCTAATCACTTATTAGAGGAGGCAGGAGGACTGATTTGGCACTTGTAGTTGGCTTTGGTGTTCTAAGGCATATGAATGGGAGGTCAGGAAAGAAAAATGAGGCAGACACTGTTTGGTGACTTAAAAAATAACAATAAGGCAAATGAAAAAAACAAAAGTTAGAGAAAACAATGTGCTGACATAGAAAGACTGGAAGGAGGGTCAAGAGATGTGGAGTCTATGCCCTGCTTTGTCACAACTATACCTGTGTGATCCAAAGCAAGTTCTTTCCTTCCCGATCTGCCTTAAAATAGGATTTAGGCTACACGATTTCTAAGATTCGTGTCCTCTTTTCTGCATTCTCAGACTATACAGAATGATTTAAGTACTATTTGTTTTCCAAATGGGACAAGACACTGCTCACCGAAGGTTGCTTGCATTTAAATGCTAACCTTGGAGTAAAGTTTAAAAGTTGAGGTGAGACCAAAGATGCAAGGCATATATCAAGTGCCCGTTTGCTAAAAGCAAAACCTTCCAGTTTCTCCTCTCATCCCCCCTGGCCACAGAAGCAGAGTCGGTTAATGAATCAGAAAAAAGCTGGTTACCAGATGTCCTGGCTTATTAACACACACATCGCATTCTGTAATGGCATTCAAGAGCAAGCTGTGTGGAACCGAGAGAGGGAAAAGTTCTCCTCTCAGATGAGCTTCAAAATGGGGGTGTGTTTTGATAAATTTCAGCAATGGTTGCTGCACAAGTTCATTTCAGCCATTGTCAGGCATTCTATCTAGCAGGAGCTTGCCTGGGTTACAAGAGCCTCTTCCCCAAGGTCATAGGATAGCATGCCTCTCTCAGACCTTCCTCCTTTCTCCAATCTGTGCATAATTGCTGACATGATCTCTTACATGTGGAAAGGAAGACATCGATAATAAACTTAGGAGCAATGCAAAGGAAAAGCCAATTCTGTTTGACTGGTTTTCACCACAGCTAATTTTAAAGCCACCCATTGTTCAGCTCTGCAGTCTAATTTTATGTTAATATCCTGAAAGTTGTCAAATCTTGGCAAAACCTATGCATAAATTACACAGAAAGTAGCTCACAGGAGGGGGAAAAGTAATGACTGTCATGGTTAGCCAAACCCATTAATAGTCTGACAAGCAATAACCCAGGAGCTCTGGTCAACTGCTGCAGACATCTGTGAAACTTTTGCAATTAATATCATTTTTTCCTTTTTTGTTGTTGTTGTTGTTGGAAGAGGTATCAGCTGTGAAATAGCATGCAACTGACTGATCATTATCAGCTCTGCCGGTAAGAGTTGGGTTTATCATCTCTCTTGGTTGACCATTGCCCTGCTTTTCACAAAAAGCCACTTTTTTTTTTTTTAAGTAATGCAGTGTTTTTCAGCACAAAGATTGATAGTCCCTAGAAAACAGTTGCCAAAGGTGTGTGGATACTCAAACAATAAAAAAATCAGATGCTTCAATCTCTAATTCATTACTGACATTTTTTCCCCTGTGAGGTTGGAAAAGAAAGAAAGATGGAGAGGTTTAAAATCTCTCTTCAAAGCTGTACCCTAAGTCCTATGCTTGCTGGTAGATCATCTTACTATGCCTTCTCCTACCTCTCCTACCTCTTCTCACGTCATTCCAGCACACCTTTTCTGTGAATAAGAGCTTCAGGGTAAACCTGACTGATGGTTAAAACATTTTGAATATCACTCTGTGTGTATTATATGTGTATATATAGATTATATATACACATATAATACACACACACATAATGTACACACATACATAATCTCTTGCTCATTTTCCCAGAGAATATTGCTGGTAGAAATAGTTGAGTTTCCAGGTATGCCTATAAAGGCTTCTCCGTCTTTCCCCAGAGCTGTTATCATTGATGCATCTGGCATAGTACCTGGCACTGAGTGGACAATCAAAAATATTTGTTGGGGCGCCTGGGTGGCTCAGATGGTTAAGCATCTGCCTTCGGCTCAGGTCATGATCCCAGGGTCCTGGGATCGAGTCCCACATCGGGCTCCCTGCTCCTTGGGAGCCTGTTTCTCCCTCTGCTTCTCTCTCTCTCTGTCTCTCTGTCTCTCATGAATAAATAAATAAAATCTTAAAAAAAAAATCTTAAAAAAAATATTTGTTGAAAGAATGGGTAGATGGATGGATGGATGTTAGCAGGGCGTTTTCCCATTTATGACCATGGTATTGTAGCTTCATATGTTGATTTTACACAGAAATTTCTTGCTTCTGAAAATCATTTCTTGTGTGTAGGGTTTTCTCAGAATGCCAACGGAAGACTTGCTCTTATTAAAGCTTATAAGCAATCTGAAATGTCTGACCTACAAAATCATTTGGTACCCAAACTCTTTATGAGCTCCTGCTTTGTGCCAGGACCCGTGCTTGGAGGTGGGTATAAGAAGATGAATAAAACAGTTTTTGCTATCATAGAGCTCACAGAATGTTCAGAGGCAGCCATATAGAAAGGTGATTCCAAACAGAACATGGCACATGCCATAACATAGGTTTCTGCAATATAGGTTTCAATAGACTTCAAGGAGCAGCACATTCTGCCTGGTACTGCAGGGAAAGACATCATGGTAAAGAAACATTTGGACTGAATCTCATTTAAAAAAAAAAAGACTGGCAGAGAGTGAGGAAAGGTTTTCGAAGCTCAAGATCTGCATGTGTCAAGATACAGAGTCATAAAAGGGCATAGAATTTTAGAGAATAGTGAGATGGTCAGTGGCTAGAAGCAGAGGGCATGGGAGGATGTGGCAGGAAAGGAAGTGAGGTAGGATAAGAAATGGCCTTGGTGCCATCCTACTGACTGCAGTGTATCCTGCAGGCAATGGGAGATGAATGGAAGGAAGCCTTTAACCAGAGAATCAACTCTGTAGGTCTTGCCTATGACGGCCAGTAGTAGTGGGGTGGCTGTGAGGGGGCAGGAGAAAGGGACTGCAGAATCACGATAGGGAGGCCAATGAGAAAGTCATCTCAATAGCCTCGTAGAGAGATGATAAGAAAGGAGAAGAAGCAATCGATTTTGAAGACATTTCTGTAGTAAGCTGTCAAGATTGGGTGATTGATTGCATGTGGGGGTAAAAGAGCTATGATAGAGGATGACTCCTAGCTTTGTGTAAATAGCGACAACTTTAATTAAGACAGGGACACAGAAAGCAGCTGGCTGGGGTAGATGTAGGAGTGAGGAAACCACAAGGATATAAGGGAAGACAACATGTAAATTTTCTGGAAATCAGTCTTTGGAAAATAATGAGTAGCCCTACACCGAATCATTTCCAACTACCACTGATAAAGTCAACAAATCAAACAAGAACACAATACAATCTAACAGATGCTAATCAAAGACAAATGCCATTGGAAAGACTTTTTAAGAAATAATCAGGAGGAAAAACAACTAAAATATACAAATAATAATTAGTCCTTTGAACTTAGATAAAAAGAGCTCATTAACAGGAAGCTGTTTATAGCCTCTGAGTTCTGAGCTTTCTGAACTGACAACTGCATGAAATGCTCAATCTGACCCATTTCTTCTTCCTTTCCTAAATATTATAGTAACATTTACCAAATGAAAATGATATTCATAAAAATCTAAACCCCCTAACGGTCACAGTCTTCAATTTGGCAACACATGTGGATTCCTCTCCAGCCTTGTCAGAACAGAACACATTCTGGACAAATCAAGAAAGAAGAAAGTATTGGATCAATCACATAAATGAATGCCAGTTGTCTGAAAAACAAGTCTGCTGTCATCTTGGGACACATCATTTTTAGAAACAATGACCCATTTGGCAGCCTCACACATGTTCCCATCTCTGAAGCTTTCCAACATTCCAGGCCTTACTTTATTTAGGTTTGAGATTTTCTTGATTATAAATCTTTGGTGAAGCAAGTGCAGAATCTTAATTCCATTCAGTATTACTCATTCCATTCACACTATTTTTTTTTTTTCATTGTGTTACCAACCCTTGTTTTACTGCCTCAGAGACCTTGTCTGGGCACCTCATATCAAATGGCAGCAGTCTGGAATGTCTAATTATTTCACTGTTGAACTTGTACAGCTGTCCTAGATGGTCTGGTGAGCAGTGCTGGTCCTCCGGCTTTTGAAAACAGCCTTTGTTACATGGCGTCCCTTTTTAGAAAAAGTTACATTTTGGCTCAGTCGACATCCGAAGGGCCCTGAGTTAGTACTATTCAAATTATCAAGCTCCACTTTTTCATTTTTTTAATTGAATTTTTATTGATTACGTAGAATTTATAAAGATTAGGAAGTTAGGTGTTCCAGAACCCAGAAAATATTCCACCTGTCTCCCAGCATTTGACAGTATCACTCCTCTTTACATTTTGACTTGAAATGGTTATCTTAGTATACAGTGGGATTTTCCAGAATATGTGAACTCTAAAGTCAAAAGAAATTTCCTGGAGAATCTCTAGCCTGTAGACCTGGGTTGAGAGAGATTCTGGGGAGTTAAATATTTCTCTTTTGAAAGGAGGTCAGACTAAGTTTCAGGGAAAGGAAATAGGGTCACAGGAGTAAGAGTGGTAATTCAGTCAAAGAATAGCCCTTTGTTGGGGAATCCCAAGGTGGTGGAGCCTCAGAAGCAAAGAGACCCTGTCTTCAGTAAAGGCCTTTGACTTCTGAACTCACCATCCCTTCTTCCTTTATGGGGGTTTCTTCAATGTCAATTGCTCTTTTGTACATGTTTGCCTTTTAACCTGATTTCTATTGTACGGTGATGATTTTCCCCTTCCCATCTTTTAGATCTTTAAAATGATTCCTCCAAGTTCTTTGTAGAACTAGCTTTTTTTTTTTTTAAAGATTTTATTTATTTATTTGACAGAGAGAGAGTTAGCGAGAGCAGGAACAGAAGCAGGGGGAGTGGGAGAGGGAGAAGCAGGCTTCCCGCCGAGCAGGGAGCCCGATGTGGGGCTCGATCCCAGGACCCTGGGATCATGACCTGAGCCAAAGGCAGACTCTTAACGGCTGAGCCACCCAGGCGCCCTGTAGAACTAGCTTAAATGGCAGTTTTAATTTTTCATTTTATTCAGATTCTCAGTTTTAGTTCCAATTGTATTGCTGTGAAATGAATGTAATGTTTTCCAAAATTATTATAACCAGAAGTAGCTAAGAATATGTATATTGTTCATCTTACACATCACTGTTACAACATAGCTCATTTATAATTTCAGAAATAAATTCAGTTTGAAAAATTGAATCAACTCTTCCTCCAAAGATAGTTTGCAGATATTTACATAGGCCAAATAAAAATAATAAAATGTTAACAGTCCTTCTTTATAATTAAATGAAAAAAAAAAGGGGGGGGGGTGCCTGGGTGGCTCAGTCAGCTAAGTGTCTGCCTTTGGCTCAGGTCATGATCCATTGGTCCTGGGATTGAGTCCCACATCGGGCTCCCTGCTAAGTAGGGAGTCTGTTTTTCCCCTCTCCCTCTGCCCCTCATGCTTGTTCTCTCTCTTTCTCTCTCTCTCAAGTAAATAAAATCTTTAAAAAAAAATAAAGGAAAAAAAAATTTACCACTTTTCCTGCTCCCAAACATTCTTTAGGAAAAACACTAGAATTGAAGTCTCTGTTTTCAGATTATATGTTTGAATCTAAATGAAGCAACACTTTGGCTATGTTTATCTAGCTAAGAAAAATTAAGCTCAATTTTCAGCATTTCTGTATGGTTAGGGGAAAATGATTATGAACTGTATTTCGCAACTACATCAGTTTAACATGTATTCTTAAGTCTATGGATACTTTCAATAAGCTGATGATATAACTGTGTGAGTAAACACATTCTTTTGAAAAATTATTACATTTCAAATAAAAAAAAATACGTAGCATGTACTACAATAGATATCCCTTTTTCTCTTTAAGATGAATGGGCTAATTCACAACTTGCTGAGGGTCAACAAGGCCAAATGCTCTGAGCAATATGGAGAGAAAACCCATAATGAAATGGCTAAAGAGTACAAAGGGGTCATTGATTTATAAAGTGTATAATCTTCTGGTCTCTGCTTTATATTATGGACATTTCTCTATAACCCTTTTATTCCTGGATCAAGTAAGTCAGCCCAAGTGGCGGCCATGTAGATGAAGACTGGGTCCCACGTTTGAGCCTAGGATCAGCTTTTCAGTAGTTCAAGGTTATGCATCCGTGCTCAGATATATCTTCTCACTTCTCCCACCAAAAATGATGAAGGAGAATGCAAGTTGCTGTCTAATATTCACCTTCTCCCTCTTCCTCAGGAACAAATATTTATTTGAGGTAGAAAGCAAGCAACCTAAGGATTACAGTTTTCTTCCTCTCTTACATGTAGGTGTGACCAAATGAGGTGCTAGCCCATGAGGTGAAACAGAATGCTGGGTAGGCTGCTCGAAGGGAATGGATTCAGCAGGGATATTTAATGTTTTGTTCTCTCTTCCTAATGTTTGGACTGCAGATGTGAGAATGGAGTCTGGTCGCCATCTGGAATTATGAGGTAAACTTGAGGGTGGAATGAGGACTAAAAAATAAAAGCTTTGTTGATTCTCGGTGACTGTGTGGCTGTCACATTATCCTGGACCACCTAACTCCAGATTTCTTCTATATGAAAGGGAAATAAACTTGTACTTTTTAAAGTCGCTATTATTATGGTTTTCTATTATATGGATCTAACTCAAGGTGGTAAGAGGAGGAGCATTATTTCAGTTCTGCTTTTATTGGGAAGGGCTCTGTGACCTTCGGTTTCACACTATATATAGTATATTGTCACCTGTTATTCTTTTACTACTGATCCCCCTTTGATATAAAGTGGAAACTCCACAGACTAGAATGTGTATGGATTATTCCTATCTTAACGTATTTAATCCCAGAGCCCTAGGAGACTACCAGCTGAGCAAAATGGCTTTTTCAGACTTAACACTGCCAGCCTTAATTGGACTGTGGAGTGGGGGGGGGGGCAGGGAAATATAGGCCAAATGGGACAAAAACAGTGTCATATCATTGTAGAAAGCCAATCAATAACTAAGCATCTGTCTCCCAGAATCCTGTTCGGGGTCTGCTTGAGTAAGGTAGTAATAACACATGCTAATACTGGAAGGCTGAACAAAGATCCCTAAAATATAAAATCTCTTTGGAGCTACTGTGTCTTCCAATTGTGAAGTGTAAAAGGGCATACTCTCACTATTTTAAGATAAATTAACAATACCGTGGAAAACAATAGCTTCTCTTGCATTGTTGCTTTGCTTTTTGTTATTGCTACTGCTACTTACCAGCATGGAATATGATCAAAATATACATAGCATAATAGACCATTGAAATTGGATATGTCTTTTGTACCAGGATATTGTAGGCTACATACAGGAAAAAAAGAAGAAAAAAAAAATCTGCAAATCACACAGCCCCCAGCTAGGGACAAGAATTGCTGATATAAATAATCAGGCACTGCACGTTAGTCAACATTTTTTTTTATCAGCTGCATCTAGTAACAGTCAAGTATAAACCTCCTTTGGCCTCATATGCACATAAATTCAAACCAGAGAAAATGCTTATGCTCCATGAAACTCTCAGATATCAACTTAAAAATGCCTGCTGACAGCAGCCTGGGTTAACTCCAAGAGACTAACCATTTCTGGCAACTGGATTTCAAAAGGGAGAAGGGACGTGAGAAGGAAGTCCTTCAGAATAGATTATGGCTGATATCCTTGGTGGGGAAGAGGATGGTCACTACCTCACTGTTTGTGAACTTGTGGAGAGAACAGCATCTGGGACGTCCCCAGTAATTGGGGGATGCTTTATGAGGATTTGGGAAACATAAATAGAGAAAAAAGAATTTCAAAGCCTGATCGGTGTGTATGGCATCATTAGACAAATACATGGGTCATAAGGTGTTCCCTTTCATCTCCTACATATACTATTTAATAAAAACTGTATGAGGATAGTATTTACCCTGATAATATTTTTTCTTCACTCAACAATGTTTTCTTTTTTCTCTCTCAACAATTCTCTGTATATTGTGATAAAATATTTTACCACAATGCCTAGTATCCAAATATTTCAACATATCTAGGTGCCTGATGGAAGTTTTCATCCTGAAATTTCTTGTATCTAAAATCATATAATTCCTGCTATGATAAACAAACATAATTGCTATTTTAATGGCCATAGACAATGCAGTTACTACACTGCCATAATTAAAAAAAATTTTTTCGTCCTTTTTACACTTTTAAATCTGGTGCATTTCAGTGACAGCTGGAAGTCATTTTTAGCTAGCTAATTGTCCGAGGCAGAAAAAATGGCCCTGACGTTCAAGGTCTTATGGCTGATACCAGGCATATCTGCTTTTGACATTAGGATCATTACTATCTGGCCAAGTTACCCATTCCTACTTTCGAGATGCCACAACACAGGCCTGTTTGTCTAGTCCTTCTGAAGGCAGGGGCAAAACTAGGTTGGGAGATGGTATGAAGGTAGAGGGAGCAGACAGAGTTGAATTCTCTGTGTCTCTGTAATCTTCTAAAAGGCTTACAACCTCTGGGGTGCCTGGGTGGCTCAGTTGCTTGAGCATCTGACTCTTAGTTTCTGATCAGGGCATGATCTCAGGGTTGTGAGATTGAGCCCTGCTTGGGTTCCTTCGTGGGTGTGAAGCCTGCTTAAGACTCTGTCTCTCCCTCTGCCACTCCCCCCAGCTCTCCCTCTCTAAAATAAATAAATAAGTAAAAAAGGAGGGGGGCTTTCAACCTCTGCTTCTAGTTATCAGGGATTAATGCCATTATTAGAAATGACCATTGACAGTACAGAGCCTTCACTGGGACTCTTCTCCTCTGTTTAAACTTCATTTGTTCCAAGTAGTGTTTTCCTTAAACTTCAAGGCCTAATGGAATCTAGTGGAAGAAATAGAAGGGAAAGCACTTAGCTTTAGCACCCAGGTAGAACTGCACACAATGGGGAAAAGACAATTCCCCAGAGGAAAGAATGAGAAGAATGGAGAAGAGGTGCTGGATGACCAAGAGGCAGTAAATGCTCACCTCCCTCTTTTTGCTTTTGTGGGATAGGTGACAAGACTCGCTCAGCAGCAGTTGAAAGGAAAAAAAAAAAAGCTTACTAAAAAAATTGAAGCTGAAGAAAGTGGATATCTTTATACTAAATACAAACAAAAGAAACTAAATTAAACTAAATAAAAACAAAACCTGCCTCTGAGTTAAAATTAGGGCCGTTGAATTTTAGTATCAGGACATTTCTTTTTCTTTCTTTCAACTATTCTTTCTACCATGAGATTCTGAAATAAAACTCAGGAAAGAATACCAAGTAGTTCTAAAGGTACTACCAGTTTGCCTGACTGCTTGGGCTACAGTATCACTCATTGTTACTTATTTACTTAAATTTCCAAGCCATGAGGATATAGTTTTGAAGTCTGGATAAACTTAAGTGGAGGGTGGACAAGGCTGGGTTTGGAAGACCCTCTAGCTGCAGAAGGGTGGTGCAGTTGGGGCATGGAGTAATTTCTAAGAGACCTTTGGCATTAAACTGAAACGTGACTGGAGAGCCTAAAAGCACAAGTAAAGAACAAGCACTCGGGAAAAACATATGATAGAATCATAAAATCCTATGGTCATGACAGAGTTACATTGATTTGGAATGGCAAGTACTTGGCTTACAAACTCATCTGATCTCACCCTATACTCAAAACACACGCCACAGATCATTCAAGATACTCTCTGCTGATTAGCTGCAGAGAAAATTGCCCATTGTTCCATTCCTTCCAAGCCCATCTACTATAACACTGTTCTCATTATCTTTCTAAAATTTCAAACTAGAGCTCTGAAACTCCTCACAGTCTTGCTCCAAAAGCACTTATTCCCCAACCCATATCCTCTGCTTCAAGTCACAGTGACCTTCTTACCATTTTCTTAAACACATCTCCATCATTCACTATTTCATGACTCCATGCATGTAGTTTCTTTTTTCTCAAGTACTCTGACCTTCTTACCTACTGGTGAACTTCTTCCCATCCTTCAAAACATTTTGTTCCTTTTTTATCTTTGAGAACTTCCTGAATTCCACCAAACTGAGTTTGCTATTCTTATCATCTGTACTCCTGTAACACTTTGCATTTCTCTCTCTAAGTTAACTCTGAGTTTTGGTGTTTATATATCTGTGTCCCTCATTAGGCTTCATGACACTTGAGGGTCATACGTCTTATTCTTCTTTTGAGGTGCCCTAACTTGAGGACAGTCTGGCCATTGTAGATGCTCAATTAATGATACTGACTGAATAAATGAATATTATCTGACTTTCATAGTCAGTCTGCCATAACCCCTGAGAAAGGAGGGGTTTTTGATTCGATGTTACCTTTTCCTTCCTATTGAAAAATATGTATTTTAAGATTCATGTGTATAGTATATGACCTACCTTCACTTGCAATATTAAATAGAAGTTTATAGTTTTGCTTGATTCAGCTTGCCTTAGCCTTATTTGTATATTGGTTTTTATAAATGTAAATTAAAGTCTTATGCTATTTAGGGAAGCTGAGATTAATCAAAACCCCTGTGCTTTAAACGGAATATCCATATTTATTATTTGAATTATATATAATTCTGTTTATTTTAACAACATTTTTCTGGATACAGTTTTGAATCTCATTGAGTAGATGTCCATTTTCAACCCCATCTCATCATATAGTATTCACAGGAGTGTTTTGTTTAAAAATGCACAAAGGTATCTTATTAAATAATGTCACAAACATGAAGTTCATTATTATGCAAATGCCATCCTTGGAACAGATTTGTTAATTGCAACTCATTTGCATAATTAATGAACTCCCAAATGAATTATGCCTTTGCAGATTTGTGCAGCATTGTTTTAAAATAAATTATAAAATACATGTCAAAGGAAGAGTGCTTTCTGGGTTCTCATAGCATTGTTTGAAAATTAATTACCAAATGCTTGTCAAATTAAAATGAGTTTGTAGTTTTTACAATGTTATTTTAAAATTAATCACAAAATAAAATGTCACTGCATTAAAGTAAACAACTTGTTATTTTCTCTAAAAGAACCACAGAAAATAGCATTTTAACTTCAATTACATTGTTTGGTATAGTGATTCTAGTGTTTTATGCATTTCGTTTTTACACTGTGACTTAACAAAGTTGTTAGCATGTTAGAGTTTTGGTAAATTGTGATTTAATTTAATTTTATTATGTAGCTTATTTTATACAGTTGATGATTAATGCATTGCATATGAACCCGGTACGCGTTTGTTCATGATAAATTGGGAGTTTAAAAAACATTCAAGGTCACTTAAATCTGTTGTATAAACAGTATTCTTAAGATTTATTTTCTTGAAATTTTGACTGCTGCCAGTTAAAATGATTAAAAGCATAAAGCCGGGCTGTCTTTCTACCTATTCTGACATACACAGTAGTATAACTCTTTTCTTCAGTACACTGAAAGCTTTTGGTCCCCCACGCTACTTGCTTCACTTTGTGGAAATTTTCTGCTCTTGCACAGAAGCCATAGTTACTCCCCAGTCCTGGCCTCTCCGATCCACATGGAATCCCCATCGCCCGAAAGTTAGATGGAAAACACCGGTATACTTAAACAATGATTTGGCCAAAATGATTTTCAAAACAATAGATTTGGTAAGTAGTTTTCAGGAATTAATGTTGCCAACGCAATGCCCTTCAAAATATTAAAATACAATCATCATCATCATCATCATCATCCTCATCCCTGCCTAGGGGTATAACACCTAATAGTGAAACACTCAGTCACTTCAGAAGAGTTTTGTTGTTGTTGTTTTTTAAACAATAGTATCATCTCTTTGCTCATCTCTCCTTCTCCTTATTCTGCAAAGCAAACCAGTTGTCTGTGGTTTACATTCTATCTTGTCAGTTCTTAACCAATGAATGTTAATCTATAGGGGAAGGCCTTTGTTTGATGTGACTGCAACTATGCAAATTGATGCCAACTAGACAATAATTCTTAAGGTGATAAACCACTTTCTTTCTGTTTTCTGTTCTGTATATAGCTGCTTTCCTAACTCCTATGAGCTATTCCGTGTTTCCTTTTCTGTAAACTGATAAACATACTAGTCCATTTTGAAGAGGCAGTATTTCTTCTGTGTGAATAAGAACGCATTAGCTTATGTAGATATAAGAATTTAAGTTTCTGCCATTTCCTATTCAATTCTGGCATAGATATTACTCAAACACTTAAAACATTTTTTTTTACATTCAAATCAAATATAACTACTGTTGTCAAAGCTGTGATGCTACCCTAGACATGTTCCTTTGTTTAAATCCCTTGGGATACTTTTACTTGACATCCTTTTCTGAAATTCTATATCATTATGCTTACAAGTACAAGACAATAAAACATCTAATAGACAAACTATCTCATAACTAACATTTTTAGTGAGCCAATAAACACATCCTGAGAGCATTGGTTAATTTGTACAGATGCAGGATCTTTGAATTAATTGAATTAAATTAATTTCCATTGAATTAAAGCAGAAGTGTTCTAAGAGAGAATATGATCCACAGTTGATGTTCTTCAATGAACTCTAGTCTGCGAAGCAGTTGTAGACATTCCAGTCTTTGGAAAATTTCATATTGATGAGAATAAGAGTAAACAAAGACATCATTTTTGTTGACTGAATATCAACTTTTTGTGAAGTTTTGTGAAGATTAGTAATCTTCTCTTGATATACTCTTCATTTTATAGAAATGAATTTTGTTAGGCTTGAATTTAGGCTTTTTATACTGCATTCATTTCTGTATTTCATTATACAAATTCCAGAATTTTAGGCTGAATTCATTTCTGTATTTCATTATACAAATTCTAGAAACATGGATAGGATTGCTATCCTGTGAAATAAATCAGAATTCAAGCTTTCTTTATTAAAACCATGCCTTTTTAACTGAGTTGGGATGTCAATTTATACAGAATGTCATATACATCAGAGTTGGAAGAGACAGTGGGGTTTTTCTTTTAAGTTCTCCTGGAGGCCTTTCCAGGTCCTCCAAAAGGGGACCTCTTGGTTTTTTTCAGGAGGTTTCGCCAAGCAGCTTTATTGTCCAGATCAGGATGAGAGCCCATAAAAACTTAATCACCCTTTCCTTTATTTCCAAAAGTCTACCAAAAAGAAATAGGTTCAATGGTGCTTTGTAAATCAAAGCTATCCTTGGGGCTGCAATATCTAGAATGTTAATTTTCTATGATTTTTGTCCTATTTATCTGAAATCTACTCCTCCCTTATCCTTTTTCTGATGGCATTTCTAGGCATTAAATATATGCTATTCTGGGATGCCTGGGTGGCTCTTCGGTTAAGCGTCTGCCTTCAGCTCAGGTCATGATCCCAGGGTTCTGGGATGGAGTCCCATGTCGGGCTCCTTGCTCAGCAGGGAGCCTGCTTCTCCCTCTGCCTGCCGCTCCCCCTGCTTGTGCTCTCTCTCTCTGACAGATAAATAAATAAAATCTTTAAAATAAATAAATAAAAATAAATAAATGTTATTCCAAATTTGTAAGTTGTACATATATTTCAAGCTACAAGTTGGGAGACTTACATTTCTCCCCAAACAAGTGATGAGTTATTTTTGTATTATCCCTGGGCATCTGTTGGTCATTTCCTTCATAAATAATTTTGGAAAATGAATTATCTTATTTATAACAACAGAAGTAATTCTCTCATACAACCTTTATACAATATTGCATATATTTAAATAACTAGAAACTTTAGTCTCTTTGATGGAGGGAAAATTTTAAATATTGCTCAATATTTAAATATTTAAACATTGTACCCTTTATATGGGTAAAATAATTGAATTGTATTTTTACTTCTTCAATTACATGTTTAGGCTGTATAGATACATAGTTAGAAGGAATAACAGACATTCTATGGCTTTGTCAGTAACACAGGATTTCATTTTATTTTTCTCTTATTTTTGTGTGTACTGATACTCCTGTCTGAATCTTAACTTGTTATTGAAAGATTCACAAACTTACTGAATATTCATGCATAGAATTTGAGATCTTTCTTCCCTAGAGTTCAAATTGAAAGACATTGTTGATATATGTCCACTGTGACATGATATGGCACTCTTTTGCAGTTATTTTTAATTAGATATAAAATACTAATCCATTTGAGTTTGTGTATAGAATGTATTTGGAGGAGGAGGAAACTTGAAGAGACATACTGTGACAGAATTCTAATTTATTTTAAAGAGAAGTCACATTAACTCGAAGGGCAAAAAAGGTCTGTCTCTAATAGCCCCCTTTGTGATCTAAAGGAGGGAATTCCCCAAGACTACAATATACAGAGAAAACTAAAATCCCTTTCTGGTTTGGTTCCTCTTACTAACCCAAAATAGATAAAACAACTTGTTTTCTCCTGGGTTTGAAAAGCAAGAAGTTGAACTTAGGACTCTTCTTCAAATTCTTCTTCAAATCATATACTTCTGCAACTAGGGATATCACCTCTGCCGAGTTTCAGTGAAGAGAATGTAAAGCATCTTAAGAAATTATATTGGTGGCTGACCCCTGTCATGCAATTTCAGGTTCCCTTCTGAAAAGAGCTCTAATTCCTGGAATTTAAAGAATTTGTCAAGGCTTCTCTGCTGAGACTATTAGATGACTATTACTAAGGAAAAAGAGTGACTTCCACTAAACGGTATTTTAGAGATGTGATTATTTAGAATTCCATCTGGTCAATACCATTGACTTCTTAAATCTCTGAGTAGCATCAAGAACTTCTATTCACTTAGGCTATGCATATACTGTGAAGACTGTGTTCATGAATTTGTCAGTGAACGTTGATCCACATATTCTGATTCTTAAATGTTTTTTAGTTTCTTCAATTTGGTTCTATCAGCTAAAATGGTGGGGAGTAGGGGGAAGCAGATGACAACTGACAGGGGCAATAACCAGTTGATAAGTTCAATGACGGTGGTATGTGGAAAGGCTCGTTGGTACAGTCTGGAGAGAAGTGGGTCAGAGAAGCCCAGATTCCAAGTGTTTCAGCATCATTGGAATATTCCCTCTTAAACCTTAGAAGTCATCTGACCCACCTGACCATCTGATCCTGTATGAAAAGGATAATAGCAGAAAGCTGATATAAGATTGGTGATGGCCCTGTGCAATAGCCCAGGACCCTGCATCATAGGCAAATGTGGAAACAATATTATAGAATGTTACACTAGTTCATTAAAGACAAATCAGCCTAAATTCTCCAATAATTAAACTCTGAAGTGATTCTGTATGCTTTATGGTTTAGAGATTCCCCAAATAATTCTGAATGGGAATTTTATGGAGATTCCCTACACATTACTGACTTGGTTTGTACTCTATTTGGTCATCATTCCCACTCCAGCCCCCCAATTAAATGCTGAAATTCTTTCTCTTTTCATAAAATCAAGTCAGTGCAGAGTTATATACACTATTAGCTTTCAACTGAATCTGCACAAGAAGGAAACCATAATTGCCATTTCATAAAGCAATGAATAGCTAAAAATCTATCTCTTTCTGTTCTTAAAAATAAGTACTAAGAGCTTTGCATATCTTATCTCAATTGTAATTTGGTAATACTATTATGCTCATTTTACAGAGAAAGAATCTGGTCTCAGAAAGGGAAGGATCTGAAGTCATCAGAAAGTAAGTCATATTGTATTTCTGTATCCATGCTTTTAACTACTGTGCTATGTTGGTTATACAAAATAGCCATACTTCCTAAAAACACTGGTAAAAACACTATGTTGGCATATGCTTCCAAGTTCTTCTTAGCCTTGCCATTTTTAGGTATTGAAACAATCGTAGAATGGCATATCCAAATATAAAAGAAACTGAAATCCCTATATTTACACAATATGCCTGACATATTCCTCTGATATTCAGAACTTCACCAAAGGTTGTAGCTATCATTTGTCACTCAGTTCTCTCCTCAGTGTGGAACAACAGCAACAAAAAAATAAAACCAAAATCTCCACTCTTGGCACATTTTTCCAGTTAAGGGGCAAAATCTCTTCACAAGGTTTTCTTCGTGAGGGTACAGCCCCAAAGGACAGCATGAGTCACAACTCTTTCATGTATTCAGCAGATATTTACTAAGTAACTACTGCGCATGTGGTCAGTGCTTCCCTGGAAAAGTTACATAGAAGTTGAAATCTCACTAATGAACAGGAGTTAACTAGATGAAGATGGGAAGGGTGTAGAAAAAGGATAGGAACCATATTGAGAAAACTGAACATTTGAAGACATTTCAAAGACATAAAATTAGCTATGATGTAACTATGGTTTAGAATAAATCTGATATGCTTGTAAATAAGATACCTAACTAAGAAAAAATTGGAAAGATGAGGATGATAATAATAGCTCATATTCATCTGGAACCTACCATAGTAGGACACATTGTTTTTTAGCATATTGCAATGTACTATCTCATATAATATTCATAACAACCCTAAGAGAGAAATATTAGTAGCCCAATTTTACAGATGAAATAATTTGGTCACGGTCACATAGTGAATAAGTGGCAGAACTTAGAACTCAAGGTTTTTGATTCCAGAGCCCAAGTGACCTCTGCTGTCTGCAGATTATGATGGGCCTTTTAGGGCATAATAAGAATTTTAGTCTTTATCCTGTAGGCCAGGATTCTCCATGTATGCACCCCATCCCAGACCTACTGAATCAGAAACTCTGGGGCAGGTCCAGCAACCCATGATTCCACAAGTCCTGCAGGTGAATCTGATGCTCAGTTGCTTAAAAACATTTAGTATGGGCAATAAGAAATTCTGCAACATTTTAAAGCAAAGAAGTCATGATGTTTCCTGAAAGATGATCATTCTCTTATCTACATACTCAAAGGAGAAGTCATGTGGTTAGGTCTGATGGTTCTCGTTTTGGAGTGAAAGAAGACTCAAGGTTTCTCATTTTCCCCTCTGCACCTATAAAGGGTGATACCTACTCTCCTTCACTCAACACAGAATGAAGTAAATGCTACTAAAAGTGGCAGGACTAAGGAGTAATGCAGCCTTCTATTAGGGGGCCTTGACCTGACTGCTGAATTGAAAGAGATGAAAATATCCTTTGTGATCTTATTGCAAGAAAAATGCCACTAATCAGACAGTTGTGACTTAGATAAATTTTAGTCTATTAGACTTGCTTAGTTTTATGAGCAAAAAGAGTGCACATAAATAGTTAGGGTTCTTTCTCATTCCCTGACCAAAGGATATTTTTCACTAGAAATAGCTGCAGTAATAAAAATTAGACATATATTTTTCCAAAGTATATTCCATGCTTTTAGAGTTACATAAAATTTTCACTCCTCTAGAAAGGGGCCAAATCATAATATGAATAAAAATCCAATAACCCTGCCTTTAGAAAGTCACATTCCATATGAACTATAGGAGGATTACCACAGAATAGTAATTTTCAATTTGAAATTATTTTGTTTCTTTCAACTAAATTACATCCATTTCATTTAATGAAGTCTTCTTCCCCTACCAGTTTTTATATTTTAATGCCCTTTAATCTGGTTCTCAAGGATTATATTTAGGGTACTATGATTTATTTACTGAAACGTCAATTAACCTAGAAACTAGAAATTGTGAAAAACTTTTCAAAAAACATCCATTTAAAAGTTGATTAAAAAATCACCAATATGAAAATGACTAATAATATCTGTTCTCTTGAGGATAGAAGCTAATAAATATTTGAAAAATTAATAGAGCAAATGACTAGTTTGCCCTTTAACTTGCCTTTGAAATAATCTTAAGGGTAAAAAAAGGACTTAATCTTATGCCTGCCCCCCTCCAAATTAGTGTAAATTAGGGTAAAGAAAAAGAGATTTCCTAGGTATCAAATGGCCAGGATTTGACAAGTTTTGCTTTATTTTTAATTTATGGAAGAAAATGCAGGCTTTCAAATACATATATACAATTTTATATTAATATGCTATGGTGTTTCTTATGTAATGAGTCAAATACCTCTTTAAGCCAACCAAACAATTTAATGAACAAGATATTCATTCTTGTTAGCTGATGGATATAGGGAGAAGTGACCACTCAAGGGAAGTGACCCCTTGCTTCCTTCTTCCTGGAGTATTTCCCTCCCTCTCTCCTCCTATTTTCCTCACTTATTCTGACTAGCTCTTCATGACTCAACTTTAACACCACTGCCCCTTTTCCATACAACCAGGATAGATTTTTGTAAGCTCCCATAGTTCTCTGTACTTTTTGCTGCATTTATAATAATGATAATAAAAATAGTAAACATTAGTCTTCTCCAAAAGTGTAATCTCTAAAAATTTAATCCCATTAGGACAGGAAGCATTTCTGACTTATTGCCTGTTGTATCTTCAGCAAGTAGCAGAAGAAAGGAAGGAAGGCTCCTACAGGGTAACGGCTCCAATAGCGAAAAGAGAAACACAGACCAGTGTTCTAAGCTAAACCTTCATGTGATTAAATACCACTGCATTTGGCTACATGAATTCAAAACACTCTAGCTTAGCCAACATCTCCATGTTTAGGTGATTATCATATGCTTATTAATGATGAGTGAAAGGAGACAAAGGAGACAAAGTTACCTGTCTGAATTCAAAGTGACTAAAATGTAATTTGGCAATCATCACAAGAATAAGGAAAATGCTGAAGGACACATTGGGTATACTGACTCAGGAGTTCCAGAGAAAAATCACTTGACTGAGGGGGAAATGGCATAAATGATCTACATAATTAATGATCAAATATTTCCAAATAGAGGCCACTCTGATCTGACATGTGCCTCCTAAAGGAAGTATGTCAAAGAGAAAGTGAAATGAGGATCATGAAGAACATGTCTATATAAGTGGTCCAGTTAACCAGCCTGTTGCTGTGTAGGTGTGCTGGAAGTGAACACTGCTTTCTACTCCTCATCGCTAAGAAATCAGCTCCTGGAAGCAGTTGTTAAAAGAGTCAACCTTTGGGGCGCTTGGGTGGCTCAGTCATTAAGCGTCTGCCTTCGGCTTAGGTCATGATCCCAGGGTCCTGGAATCGAGCCCCATATCGGGCTCCCTGCTCTGCGGGAAGCCTGCTTCTCCCTCTCCCCCTGCTTGTGTCCCCTCTCTCGCTGTGTCTCTCTCTGTCAAATAAATAAATAAAATCTTTAAAAAAAAATTCAACCTTTCACTCAGAGTTAGTAGAAATCAACTTTTACTTCTCATTTATTCAATCACATTCAACAAATATTTATTTAGAACCTACTATGTGCCAGTGGTGTTCTAGATGCTCAGGATACTTCAGTAACAAAAAGAAGCAGCAAATGTGAAACACCACTCTGGGCTGACAGTAACTACTAAATATAGAATAAAAACTAAAGGATAGTAACTATTAAAATGTATAAAATGTGATCCCTATTCTTGAAAAGTTCACAATCTTGAATGAGGGAGGTTGATACACACAAAAATGGTGACCTACCATATGAGTAGTACATGATGAGTATCAATTGTCTGGTGCAGTGACTCAAATATTTTAGATGTTGAATACATGGGATTATGTCAGAGAAGAGACCACTTTGAACTTGGGGGCCATGGAAAGCTTCACGAGGAACTGTCTTGAGTGGGCCTCCCAGCCAAGTTTAGAAAAGCAGACAAGGGGAGGAAAGGGAAAGGTGAATGCTCTCCAAAATCTCATGTACAAAAACTGTCTTGAAAATCATGTACTGTCTACATTGATCAATTGAGCACTGCTGTGAGCTAGATTATGATACGCTTGGCAGAGTGTACAGTAAAATTTCACCCTCAAAAATTTATGGACTAGTGAGGAAGTTGTAAAAATGTGCATTAGTCACTAAAATACAAAGTAGAAAATTCTAAGAGTCATAAATAAGAAAGGTGCTGATAAAGTTTTATGACATTTTAGAGGAGGGAGACATTCACTAACAGCTGGTTATCAGAGAAGGCTTCATGGAAAACAGATGGCATTCAGTGGGACCTTACGAAATATGAATGCATGAAGGAGAAATTGATGTAATGGCAGACTCAGGAAAGAAGCCTGATAAACAAGTGGGAGAGCTTAGAAAGTGGGAGGGTCATTTCAAAGCTTACTGAAATAGTCGAGGTAGGGTAGTCTAGGTAAAGACATGGATATTTATTCATTGATGACTTTAAGTTATAATTGGCCACATCTACTTTCTAGTTCTTCTACCATCTCTTATAAATTATTTTTAATATTGTTTGAACCACCAAACCATAATATAAAGTTTTCCTCACTATTTAACATTAAGCATTTATATCCTATTAGTTTTCTTCCTTTAGTTTTTGAATCTTCAGATACTTTCAATCCCACATTTCATCATCAGATTTGATTAATCTTCACAATGTTTCACATTATTTTTATTATTACAACCTGATTTTTACATGCATTTCCTTAAATAGTGGTCAATGCTTATTTTTATCTATTTTATCTTGTTTATCTCTGCATTAGCTACCTTTCCCACTCCACTGACTTAGTATGTTATGTATGTATTTCTAATGATTTTATAACTGTACTGTATGTGACGAATGATTACATTATTATCAGCATAGACAACACTAAAATATAAAACTCTGCTAGTATTGTATTCCAACTATCTCATGTTCTTTCTCTGACAGTGGCACTAAAGAGAATTGTATGAAGTGCCTGGTTTTTTTTCTCTAAGGTCAACTGCAGAAAGTTAAAGATGTACTTGAAATAGTAGTTTCCCACAATATATTTTCTCTATGAAAGGGTCTGGATGTATGCTACATGAAGAGCGGTATGAGGATGGCCTTGGCCATGTTTGAAGGCAGTGATACTTTGGCAGTGCACTAAAGCCTTTACTAGTCTCAGAATAAATTATGTTCCAATCTGTTTATGTCCACAGTGATAGGATATCTGATACCTAGAGCCAAAGGAAGAGGGATTGAGTATGGGCTGAGCAGAGGTTTGGAGGAGGGAGAGGAGTTTATTACCTGGGTACCCTCTGCCTCCTCAAGGGACCCCCACTATGCACAAGAGCCCTAGAAAAGCTAAGAGAAGAATGAGTGGAGGAAAGCATAGGTTTCTCCACTCCTCCCTGTCTATGCATTCTTTAATTAATAAAAAACATGCGTTAATTACCTACTTTGTGCTGGGGACACAGTATGAGTTAAACTTCTGCCATGAACTTTGACTGCTTTCAGTTTATAATCCAGTAGGGGTGACAAATATGAAATGAATCATTATGAGTTATCACATCATTACAATTGTGACAAATGCTTCAAGGTGAAAGTGCAGAGTGCTCTGAAGGATGGCTAGAGTGTTGCACTGTGGAAGCACCCACCCCCAGAACAGAAGAAAAGACAACTAATTGTGCTTGAAGCATAACACTTACTATCAGAATAAATGATAAAATTCTCTGTTCTTTGGGCAACGGTGGTATAGATGATATCACAACAATGGCAACACATTTAGAAAACTTTGGCCACGTGATAAATTATGCATAAAATTTTGTTATCGTAAAAATGACAAGGAATCTCTGGAACCCCCCTCCTTCTTCTAATAATACATATTCCTCATAAAAACAAGGAAATCTCAACTGAAATCTTATGCACCTGTGTGGCTAGTCAATTATTCACAAAGCATCATGGATCTGATATGTATTTTCTCTACCTAATTCTGTTAGACAGTCAATTTGTAATGCTAAACAAAATGTGCACAGGAACCTTAAATATAGCATTTCAGATATTCTCTGAACATTCATTTACTTGTTTACTGTGGGATATTTACCAAAATCAGATGTGCATACCCATCATCTGAGCACATGTCCATCTGTCATCTAAAATTGCCAATAAATATATTGCTTAAATAGTAGCAGTTAAGAATAGAGACTCTCATAATGAGAGAACTAAGAGTAGATCATATAAATGATCACAGAACCACACAAAGATAACTACCAGACAAGCCACAAAAATATATAATAACACGAGTAGTCCTTGACAATTTTTTCATATGCTCCATTTCTAAGGGTTCTTTTTTTTTTTTATTTCTGAGGATTCTTGAGGTAATTTTTATTGTATAAATTCTTTCCAAATAAATGAGGAAAAGAGGAGTTAGTAAATGTACCCCACTGGAATTAACTGAATCCTGGAAAACAAAACCCAGATTTTTTGAGCCCCTCTCTCTCACCTCTTGAAAGTGGAGGCTACTTTTGTCTTTACACAATATATTCATTAGGATTCTTTAGTTGCATTTACTAAAAAACTGAATCTGGATATATTACTCTTGCTGGTGTTTTTGAATTCCAAGCATCTCTAGCCGATATTCCTTTCCTGGGTTATAGTGTGCTTGTGACTTAGAAAGGAAACTCCTCTTGTCTGAATGAAATTCTCTGGGACGATAAGTGTAAAAGGAGCAGATTTTGAAAGTTCCCTGTTCTTGCTAAACCTGCCATTACAATCAGAAAATGAAAAAACAAACAAAAAAAGGAACAAGAAACCCTTTCTCAAAAGCATCTGCCATCCAGGGAATCTCAGACAGAAGTAAATGTGCTTCTGGCTTTGCATTGTAGGAAAAATAAACCAAAGGAGCAAATAATTCATCTTCCACTAAAATAAAAGTATTCCTGTTTTACAAAACTCCTTCTATTGTCACCAAAAATTACAGTAATATATAACATATGTACAGCACTTCTCAGACTATAAAGATTTCAAATACTGTATATTATGCTAGTTCTTTTCTGAGACGGCTGGAGTTGGTCATGTACCCACCCTACGTGTGTACCCACCTTTCAAGTTGTTAGAGCATGAATCCCCATATTTTTTTGTAGGAGAAAAGGCTTCTGAACCAATGGATTGGAACTGATGAGACTAAAAGAGAATTAAGCTAAATAATTACTTATGTAACCAAAAAAGTAGGTTAAAGCCTACTTTAAAGTCATAAAAAAACCATACACATATATTTTAACATGCTAATTTAAGTTAAGAAATACACCCACTCATTTGCCAAAGTTCAAATGTAGGGCCAAGACTCTTTCTTTGGTATGGGGCTACTACCTGGAGCCCTGAGTTGATTGTTTGCACAAACAAATCCAGACACATCTTCAAGTACTACTTTGCTTTGTTTGTTTTGCATATGTTTTGTTTTGTGTATTTGTGAAATAAGAACTTAAAGACACAGATGAACAATTTAAAGCAGAATCTAAGTTTTTCTGACTTTTCCCCAATCTTTTCTGTTTTCTCACCTGTACTTAATTGGATAGCAATGCTAAATAAATTTTCAAAACTTTCCAAAGCATTAAATTTAGTGTTCATGGAAATAAAAACTCTTTACATTTTGTGTATTTAATATTTAATTAAATGTTACAGCTACAAAAT
Organism: Neomonachus schauinslandi; assembly: GCF_002201575.2. Taxonomy (NCBI): domain Eukaryota; kingdom Metazoa; phylum Chordata; class Mammalia; order Carnivora; family Phocidae; genus Neomonachus; species Neomonachus schauinslandi. The sequence continues at coordinate 141,813,427 of NC_058405.1, read as the reverse complement.
GAAAAACAAGTGGCATAAACAAGTTCAAGAATCAACACAAGTGATTCATGTTAAGAATAAAGGGGCATGTGCTTATCCTTAAGAAGAGCCTATTTTGAAAGATCATATGATCCAATAATTCTACTACTGAGCATTTACCTAAAGAAAACAAAAACACTAGTTCAAAAAAATATACATGCACCCCTATATTTATCGCAGCATTATCTACAGTAGCCAAGATATGGAAGCAACCCAAATGTCCATCTACAGTAAATGGATGAAGAAGATGTGGTACCCCCCCACACACACATGCACACACACACACACGCACACACATACACACAATGGAATATTATTCAGCCACAAAAAAAAGTGAAGCCTTCATTTGTGACAACATGAATGGACCTAGTGGATAGCATGCAAAGTGACATAATTCAGAGAGACAAAGACAAGTACCACATGATTTCACTTATATGTAGAATCTAAAAAACAAAACAGAAAGAAATAGACGAAAAAATACAGAGAACAAACTGATGATTGCCAGAAGATAGGTGGGTGAGGGATGGGCAAAATAGGTGAAAGGGATTAAGAGGGACAAACTTCTAGTTTTAAAATAAGTAAGTCGGGGGGAAATTGGAGGGGGAGATGAACCATGAGAGACTATGGACTCTGAGAAACAAACTGAGGGTTCTAGAGGGGAGGGGGGTGGGGGGATGGGTTAGCCTGGTGATGGGTATTAAAGAGGGCACATACTGAATGGAGCACTGGGTGTTATATGCAAACAATGAATCATGGAACACTACATCAAAAACTAATGATGTAATGTATGGTGACTAACATAATAAAAAATAAATAAAAATAAAATAAGTCACAGAGATGAAAAGTACGGCATACAGAATATAGTCAATAATGTCATAACGAGGTTGTATGATGATGGTGACTAGTGGTAAGCATTGAATAATGTATAGAGTTGTTGAATCAATATGTTGTAAACCTAAAAAGAATAGAACATTGTATGTTACGTTTTACTATACTTTAGTAATAAGTATTTTTTAAGAGTCTATTTTCACAAGTATCTGGGTGCCACAGGACAGAAGGAACAGACAGCAAGTCTAGCAAGTTGGTCAAGTAGGGGGTATACTGAGAGAACATCCATGGTAATTGTTATATCCAGGTACTTCTCAAGAGTTATTATGGTGTATAAATTATAGTTAAATTTATTTAAAATCATTTGCTATTTCTGGGGCACCTGGGTGGGTCTGCCTTCAGCTCAGGTCATGATCCCAGGGTCCTGGGATCCAGTCCCACATCAGGCTCCCTGCTCAGTGGGGAGTCTGCTTCTCCCTCTCCCTCTACCCCTCCTCCCTGCTCATGCTCTCTCTCTCTCACTCTCTCTCAAATAAATAAATAAAATCTTTAAAAAAAATGAGACTGGGTTAAGGGAACTTAGAAAGATCATCATATGTAATAACATTTCCATTAGGGATCCCAGAATAAAAGAGAGGAAAAGGGGCAGAAAGTTTATTTGAAGAAATAATAGCTGGGGGAAAAAAAAGAAATAATAGCTGAAAACTTCCCTAAATCTGGAGAAGGAGACATCCAGATCCAGGAGATACAGAGAGCCCCCAACAAAATCAATCTGAGGAGATCCACATCAAGACACATAATAATTAAAATGGTAACAATTACTGATAGAGAATTTTAAAAGCAGCAGGAGAAAAGAAAACAATTATATACAAAGGAAACCCCATAAGGCTATCAGCTGATTTTTCAGCAGAAACTTTGTGGGCCAAGAGGGAGTGACATAATATATTCAAAGTGCTGAAAGGAAAAAAACCTGCAACCAAGGATACTCTACCTAGCAAGGCTATCATTCAGAATAGAAGGAGAGATAAAGCATTTCCTATACAAACAAAAGTTAAAGGAGTTCATCACCACTAAACTGGCCTTACAAGAAATGTTAAAGGGAATTCTTTGAGTGGAAAAAAAGGCTATAATCAGGAGTAAGAAAATTAGGAAAGGAAAAAACTTCACAGACAAATATAAACATCATAGAAGTAGTAGATTAATCACTTATAAAACCAGTACAGAGGTTAAAGCAAAAAGCAGTAAAAGCAATTATATCTATAAAAATCAGTCAAGGGATTCATAAAATAAAAGGATATAAAGGATGACATCATACACATAAAATGTATGTGGGTGAGAGTAAAAATTTAGTGCTTTTAAAATGGGTTCTAAGAGTCCACTTAACTTGATGAGCACTGAGAAATGTATAGAATTACTGAATCATTATATTGTACAACTGAAACTAACAACACTGTATGTTAAGTATACTTGAAAAAAATTAGTTTAAAATATTTGCTAAGGGGCGCCTGGGTGGCTCAGTTGGTTAAGCGTCTGCCTTCAGCTCAGGTCATGATCCCAGTGTCCTGGGGTGGAGCCTGAATCAGGCTGCCTGCTCAGCAGGGAACCTGCCACTCCCTCTCCCTCTGCCTGCCACTCTGCCTACTTGTATCCTCTCTCTCTGTCATATAAATAAATAAAATCTTAAAAAATATATTTTAAAAAAAATTCATTCTTTTACCAAAACAAGCAAAACCCCCAAAAAACAAAAGTACAAAAAACCAATCAAACAAACCCACATACCTGTGAAACAATGAGATATAATGATTATACGATAATAAACATCTGTTATGTGTCTGTGAAGTTCAGCTTATCTACACTGGATTCACTCATGTGTTTGAATGTAATTTGGGGGCAGACTAATCCAGGCTGGTCTTGGCTGGGTCAATTCAGCCCTGCTTCCTGTGTCTCTTATACTTATTGTGGGACCAACAGGAGGCTAGTCTGGGCCTGCTATTTTATGGCACTGGCCAGAAGCACAAGAGAGTAAATCCAATCTTTAAAGTCCTTCTTCAAGTCTCTGTTTGCATAGCATTTACTGATATGCCATTTGGCCAAAGCCAGTCACATGCCTGAACTCAGAATCAAGAGCCAAGGGAAATATTTCACTTCTTGATAGGAAAACTGCAAAACTACTAGAAAAGGGTGTGGATACAAGGAAGGGAAGAAGATTCAGGGTAATTAACTCAATCTATTATAGTAATATAAACAAGGAAGCAAAAGCTTGGGATCCAGTAAGAAACTTTGAGGAGTATCAGGATCAAGAAAATCAAGTTTATTACTTTATTTTGTAGCCTACTTTAGCATAATTCTAGTGACTTATTTTTAAGCTTTAGCAGCAAGTCAATATGCTTGCTTAAACCTTACTAAATTGGTCAAATTTAAGCTCTATCTGAAGGATCAATAATTCTCCATAAACCCTTGAATCTAAGTTTGCTCAACATTAGAAAAACATCAAGTAGCAAGAGTTTTAATAGCATGGGATAAGAGCTTTGGGGAAAAAAAGTGTCTTAATGCTATTTGAAAGCTACTAGGTATTAGAACACCACAAGGACGATGCTCTGAATTATGTTTCCACTCTTTATTAAGATGCTTTGTGTAATTAGTAGTGTTTCTATCAGAATAAATAGTAATTTGGAATTCATCCAAATTGAAAGCCCAAATGGAACAGGAACATTAGTGATGAGTAGAATGTTAAAACAGTCAGACTTCTCTAGGGTAGATATGTCTGTGCGAGTCAGAGCAGTTTAAATCAAATCTGTAGAATCCATGTGGAGTAAAGCAGAATAAATAGGAAGTTTGTGGGAGGAGGAACCAGGAACCCACACAGACTTCTAGCCAAAAGGGAAATTCACTTCCAGTTTTCTGAAAACTCTAAAAATCAGACTGAATTCTATACATGCCATTGTGGAATCTGCATTGGCATCTTAAAAAATAAAACAGCAAATATAGTAAAATAAGTCATTATTCATCTTTTGTTACTTAGTATCTTATAGTTCCAATAAAGGTGGATGCTACAAAATGGGAAGAGTAACTTCTTCATATAATATTATAATACTAGGACTATAAATATAATGTTCTACAGGGAACATTGTGAAAGCATTTCCAATATCACTTACCAGGAGTATTCAAGAAAAAGGACTAGGCCACATCATCTGGATCTATGTTACTATGCTACCAGCACACCTTGTTTCAGTGTCTGTTGGTTATATAACAATGATTTGGCAGGCCCATATACAGCCACATTGCATCTAGGTAATGATGACTAGTCTGTGATTTTCAAAATTACTTATAATGCCTAGGAGAGTCAACATGGCTGTTCTGGCCTATGCCTACCATAGAAGCAAATAATCATGAGCTTGAGATAATATAGGTAAGTGTAGATATGAAGACCTTCTCATCTCCTACAAAACAGAGAAAATTCTGATGTAGTGGGAAGAGTTCTGACCTACAAAAAACCCAAAAACCAAAACAAAACACAAAAAGCTCTCATGCAAAAATTAAGCTCTAGGATTACCTCATACCATGTGTAAAAACAACTAAAATTATAACATTTCTAGGAGAAAACACAGATACACTCTTTGTGACTTTGGTTAATCAAAGATTTCTTAGATAGGGTAACAAATTGGACTTCATGAAAATTTAAAACTACTCGTAAAAAGACACTGTCAGGAAGAGACAAGCCAAAGTCTGTTAGCAAAACATCTACCTCTTAAAGGAATTTATTCCAGCTATATAAAGAATTCTTACAACTCAATAAAGAGAAACACCCCAACTTTTTAAAAAAATTGACAAAAGAGGGGCACCTGGGTGGCTCAGTCGTTAAGCGTCTGCCTTCGGGGTCCTGGGATCGAGCCCCGCATCGGGCTCCCTGCTCAGCGGGGAGCCTACTTCTCCCTCTCCCACTCCCCCTGCTTGTGTTCCTGCTGTCGCTGTGTCTCTCTCTGTCAAATAAATAAAATCTTTTTAAAAAAATTGACAAAAGATTTTAACAGACACTTCACAAAAAAATACAGGTGGCAAAATAAACACATGTAAGATTTGTCAACATCATTAAGATGTTGCTAGTTAAAAGCACAATGAGAAACTACCTCACATCTACTATATTAGCTAAAATTAATAAACTGGAAATGCTGAGTGTTGGCAAGGATGCAGATTAACCAAACACACCTTGTGGTGGGAATGCAAGATGATAAGGCAACTTTAGAAAACAGTTTAGCAATTTCTTGTAGAGGTCAATATATACCTACCATATAACCAAGCAATTCCATTTCTACATGTTTATTAAAAATAAAATATTTCTCCATACAAAGACCTGTGTGAGAATGTTCATAACACTTTCTTTCATAATAGCCCCAAATAATCCAGATGTATATTAATTGGTAAAGAGGTAAATTGTAGTACTTTTGTAAAATGTAATATTACTCAGCATTAGGAAGAACAAACTACATCTACATGCACCAACACAGATGAATCTCACAATCATTATGTTCAGTGACAAGCTAGTCACAAAAGGCTACACTCTTTAGGATTTCAATTGTATGATGATCTTGGGATAGAGAAGAAATCAGATATTGCTACTGGTGGCGATGAGGGGACTGACTACAAAGGGCCATGAGAGCACTTTATAGGATGATGGGAAATGTTATATATTTCAGTTGTGGTGGTAGTCACATAACTGTTTATGTTTGCCAAAACTTATCAAACCGTAAAACTGAACATGAGGATTTTATTGTATATAAATTAATCTTAATAAATCTGATCTTAAAAAAATAAAAGAAAGAAAGAAACAATGGCAGCTTCAACCAGGACGAGAGAGGAAATGGGAAGGAGTGAAGGAGTGGATGGACGGTTGATGAAGATGGTGCCATAGGAGGCTCCTGAACTCCTTTCCTCTCCATGGACATACCAAATGTATAGCTGCACACAGAGCAGTTACCTATGAGAGAAATTCAGAGACTAGCTGAGCAACTCCTACATGTCAGGTGAATGGGAAAATACCCACATTGAAATGGGAACAAAAGAATGACACACTCTTGCCATAAACCCCCAACCCAAATATAGTACCATACAATTGGGACAGAACTCCCAGTGGCCTGCTTCTCCCTGAGAAGCAAAGTGTTTGGATTTAACTCTTAGTGCCTCCAACTTTTAAGATTTCCATCAGAGGGATGGGTTCCCCAAACCCTAGCTCTGAAAACCAACACGGCTTTCATCCATAAGACCCACAAAACCATAGCAAACAAAGGAGCAGTTGTTTATAGGCATGTAAGCCCTCATTATGGCTGTTTTCCCAGGGCCCAGCACAGAGGAAATAGGAACAATCACCCATCTCCCAGGCTTATCGTGAAAGGGGTCCATATGCATGATTTGAAAGCTGCTACCTGCTTCTAATTTAGTACACATCTAGGAACTGGCTATGATCCTCCCATGAAACCAGGGAAGCTAGTGGACACCTCCCCCTCCACCTACCTGTAGCCTGCTCCAAGTCCATCACTATCTGCCTAAAAAAAAAAACTTGTATACACAAGTTTTCACCCCAGATTTCGCAGCTACTATCCAAAAGACAGGTCCCCAAATCACCTGGTTCTGATAGCCAATGGGGCTTCCATACACAAGTTCCACATATAGGGTAAGCAAGGTTGTCAGCATTGGTTTTGGCAATTATTTTTTGGATATAACACCAAAAGCAAAGGCAACAAAAGCAAAAACAAACAAGTGGGACTATATCAAACTAAAAAGTTTCTGCTCATGAAAGGAAACCATCAACAAAATAAAAAGGCAACTTATGGAGTGGAAGAAAATATTTGGAAACCACATATTCAATAAGTGATCAATACCCAGAATATACAATAAACTTACACAACTCAATAGCAAAAAACCCACAAGTAACTCAATTAAAAATAGTCAAAGGACCCAAAGAGACATTTTTCCAAAGAAGACATACAAATAACCAAAAGGTACATGAAAAGGTGTCCAACAACACTAATCATGAGGGAAATGCAAATCAAAACCACAATGAGGTATCATTTCGTACCTATTAGGATGACCATTATAAAAATGATAAGATATAACAAATGTTCTCAAGGATGTGGAGGAAAAGGAACCCTTGTACACTGTTGGTGGGAATGTAAACTAGTACAACCACAATGGAAAACAGTATGGAGATTCCTCAAGAAATTAAAAATAGAACTATTATATGATCCATCCACCCCATTTTCATTTTTTTTTTTTTAAAGATTTTATTTATTTATTTGAGAGAGAGAGAATGAGAGAGAGCACATGAGAAGGGGGAGGGTCAGAGGGAGAAGCAGACTCCCTGCCGAGCAGGGAGCCCGATGCGGGACTCGATCCAGGGACTCCAGGATCATGACCTGAGCCGAAGGCAGTCGCTTAACCAACTGAGCCACCCAGGCGCCCCCCATTTTCATTTTTTATCTTCTTGTAAAGTTGCCCTCTTTTTTCATTATCCAACTTTAATATGACTTTATTTCCTTTCTACATAGCTTTGTGATTATAATTATCCGTTCATATTATTTTCTGTTATTTAGTACCACACCTCCTTCTGTCTTGAAGACAGATTCTGCTTAGTTATTTGGAAGTACCCAAGTACTTTGGAAAAGCCTATGAACTATGCATTTAGTCAATAATTGTCAAATTACTAAAGAGTCTGTATCCTGAACTTGCTCACCTAATAATTCGGTTTCAAAAGTCATTCTATTTTTTTAATACCTTTTGTCAAATCCTTCATCAATATTATTAGAACAGATGATGAAGTCTTACTCTAAATAATGTGGGGGTGGGTGGTGGGGAGGTGTGAAATGGGTGAAGGAGGTCAAAAGGTACAAACTACCAGTTATAAAATAAATAACTCATGGGCATGTAATGTATAGCATGTTAAAAAAGTAATAAAAAAGAGTTACATAAAATTCCTTCATAAAAAATAAAAATCGGGCGCCTGGGTGGCTCAGTTGATTAAGCGACTGCCTTCGGCTCAGGTCATGATCCTGGAGTCCCGGGATCGAGTCCCGCATCGGGCTACCTGCTCAGCAGGGAGTCTGCTTCTCCCTCTCCCGCTCCCCCCTCTTGTGCTCTTTCTCTCTCTCACTCTCTCTCTCAAATAAATAAATAAAATCTTTAAAAATAAATAAATAAATAAAATAAATAAAAATCTTTAATCTGTTTGACATTATTGCCTTTATTTTTAAAATATTTATTTAAACTTAGTACTTATAAAAATTTATGAGAAAAGATAATTTATCCTTCAAAATGTTTACTCACTCAGACATTAGAACACTTAAGCTATAGTCGCCTAGGGTGTGAATGAATGAGTGCCTTTTCTGAGCGGTGAGACCACAGTAGTTGCAAAAGTACCACCAAACACATAAACTGTGAAAACCAGAATGTATGGCTTTCTTCAACTGTCACAGATTGGTTGTAAATAGTTAATGTGCTTAGGTGAAGCCACAAATGATGTTACCAGAACTATACAAGAATGTTGTGATCAGAACTTGAATTGTGTTTTGAAATTGGCTGTAAATGTGACTTGTGGTATAGTTCAAACTGATTCATTTTAGGTTCACTTCACTTGCATACTTTCCTGATAACTGAAGATTCTTGGTGTTTTTCCTTCCTTTTCTTTTTAATTTATGCTATCTGATTAAGAAAACAGTGCTTTGTGATTTGGGTTCCAGTAAAGGATTTAGTCTATTAAGATATATGCTATTTGAAAAAAAAGACCATATCCTCTATACCAAATGAAAGATCTAAAAAACAAAAGGAGGGAAACTGAAAATACGTGTTTACCTTGAGTCACTACTGAATCTGATATAGCACAGGGAATGGTTATAGTATCAGCAAAAACATTAGTGTTAACTGATCAAGGCTCACCTGGCAACAAGGCAGAGTTCTTTACTCATGGAGGAATTCATCATAGTGTTTGGGGAAAATATAACATACATTCTAGAACTACTCTCTATCAGTGTTTGTTTTAGAGGGGTAAGATAATCTAGGAACTAAGAACCTATAGGCAAAATTTGTTATAAAATGTCAAATAAACACCCTGCTTATTTGAAAGCATCTTTTTTTCAATATCATACAATTTTATCTTTAGCTTGTATGCCTTTGAGTAGAAAATAACAAGTATCACTTGACCATATTATAGCAATTATGAACACGGTCAACTGGTATATGTACTTCTCCCCTAGAGTACATACATATGTGAAGAGAATACCAGAGCAAAACTTAAGTCATACCTTGAATCTCTAATAATTCCAAATTTGGTCCTATTCCAAAGCCTACAGGTCTTCTTTTATAAAAACCAAGTGGCTTACAAACATTTCATATATTGGGCTTTTCATAAAATGGGACGCATCCACTAGTAAGTTTTCTGTATTTGAGAAATTATGTATTATAAACATGTGATTCAAGAGAGTTAGCCAACAATTAAGTCAGAAATAAATTCCTTTCCTTTTAAATTTCAAAGAAGCAGGTGGGCTATGAAGTCAACCAGGGAGGGACAAAGAACTGGCTTATTTTCTCCTCAATGGCAACCCTCAACAAAAGTAAGAAGAGCATAGGAGATTTACTACTTTGTGAAATAAATTTGGTATTTATCTACATCTGGTTTGGTTCTCTATGAAGTAGAGAACCTATATCAATTATTTTCCCATGCCATCAATTAATCTCTGATAAGTAAAAATCCAGATTTCTGAATATATGAAGTTTTGAAATGGCTCTGTACCCAGAAAAATGAATTATTTGGTATTTAAATGAACACTGAAAATATAAAAACATTTACCTGATGATTATAGGAACAAGATCTAATTGACAGTTTACCAATTCTTTTATCCCATATGATTGTTATATCTGAATATACCAGACAGTTAATGCAAAAAGAATGAATTTCTGGATAAGTTGTTATAAGTGAAGAAGACAAGAGAAAGAGTGAAAAGAAGGAGGCAATGAAAGCCACCCATTAGGGCAGCTGTGCGATCTGAGGAACTCCGCTACTACTTCGTGTCTGATTCAACATCTCCTTAAGGTACAAAGAACCTTTACCACGAATGTGATTATGCACTGACAAAAAAGTCCACTCTAGAACCAATATGTATGTGATAGCAAAGAAAAGGCAAACATTTCAGCATGTGAAGAGTGATAGAGCATCAGATGGATGCTCCAGATGTTAGGCAGATGGAAAATTGAAATCTGTAGGTCCCAGGAAAGTGAATTGTTTCATGCCACAGAATCCCAGAAAGGCTTGAGAATTGAAGGCACAGCTACTGAAAGTGGAAGTAACAACAGAGGATTATCTGACCTAAGCAACTACCCCTCGATTATCTTTTCAGGAAAGAGAAAGTTTAATTTCCAGTGAGGCCTCAGACTCCAAGATCTCTTCCTATAAAAGAAGGTTAAAAGAAAGACTTTCTTTTAGCTCTTCTTCCCTATTTAACTTTTAGAACACTGGAAATGGGTGATTCGACACATGCAGAGGCAAAAGGAAATCCTTGGATGGTGGCTCTGTACCATGCTAGAGGAGGTGGTCTAGAATGCAACAGAGAATGGAAGCCTCCAGAAAGGCATCTCCAGGAATGGTTCTCCTTATTAGCTCTACAGTATTTTAAACAATTATGTACATGTATAGATTCTAAAAATAAATTTCATTACAAAAAAGAATTCTCAGTGCTTGATCACTATTCAAGTGGAGAAAAAATAGAAACTTTTGAAAAATAGATTTCTAAAAATCATCTCTTATCCTTTGAAAAATAGTTACCTTCTCAAATGTGTCTTCTCTAGATTCATAGAAAACATTCTGTGTTTTCAGTGACTACTTTGGGAGGAGAGAAGTGATAAAAGAAGTTTACAGGAAAGTAAGAACCAGCAATAGCCACTGTTGTTGTCATGGATAATCCACCCACAAATAATCCAATTTCTCTTTTACCATTTAAATAGAATCCCTCATTTGATCATATATTGCCCAAATTGAATTTATGGACACATTATACCATTTTAGAGTACTAATGTTAAAAAAAAAAAAAAGCACCAAATCACGTTTCTTCATACATTGCATAAATGGAATTTGCCCTCTTTAAAGTCTGGAGTGGTTACTTACTGTCTGGCAAATTCATCTGTAAAGATTTCCAACTGGAAATGTATTTTGCATGATAACAGGTTGAAGTCATGAATCACTTGGTAATTCATTAGAGTGACTAGCATCAAAGAATCCCTTAGGAATTTAGGGGGAAGGTAGTTAAGCAATTAATGAAGTTATTTAAAATCCTGATATGGTTGAGCCTGCTTTGAAGACTGCTAGGGATTAATATTTATTTAATAGATTGTCAGTTTCCATGCCAAAAAAAGAAATGTGACAGAAGTCACCCTGGTCTAAATGCAAAAAAGGTAGCCCATTTGAAGCATATTTTATTGCGGTAGTTGACACCATTATAGTCTGTACCATTATATCACCATACAAAAGCCATCGTTCTCAAGCTGAAATTAACATTGCTGTTGTTTTCGATTAGAAGAATTGGCTCTAAATCCAGCAATTCTCTGCAGGGATTTATATTTTAGTAGCTGCCATCTTGCACCAGGAGAGAACATGTCAGAGTAGAACTGCTCTCTGATGAGACATAAGGTATTAAAATTGATATGAGATGACAAAATGGGAGAATAGCATTGTAGGGGTAAAGTTTTCACTTGAAAACAGTCTCTGTTACAGCTTCATTCCTGAGATTCTCTGCTAATCTTTATTTTTGATTCAGAAACTAGTTCTTCCCATGGAAATGTAGAGGATGTGAGCCTGGTGTTATATAATTAGCTCTTATCTCTTGCATAAAGTATTGAAAATGTATTAAGTGTTAGGAAGATCTCATTTGTAAGAATAAATGATAGCTGAGTTGACTGACAGAATGAACGTTCCTAAAGACATTTTGGTAGTTTCCTTCATTGTATCAAGATTTATTTTTATGTGTTGGAGCTAGTCCCACCTACTTTTATCACTAATGTCTTTTTATTTATTTATTTATTTATTTTATTCTTATGTTAATCCCCATACATTACATCATTAGTTTTAGATGAAGTGTTCCATGATTCATTGTTTGTGCATAACACCCAGTGCTCCATGCAGAATGTGCCCTCCTCAATACCCACCACCAGGCTAACCCATCCTCCCACCCCCCTCCCCTCTAGAACCCTGTTTTTCAGAGTCCATCGTCTCTCATGGTTCGTCTACCCCTCCGATTTCCCCCGCTTCATTCTTCCCCTCCTGCTACCTTCTTCTTCTTCTTCTTCTTTTTTTTTTCTTAACATATATTGCATTATTTGTTTCAGAGGTACAGATCTGAGAGTCAACAGTCTTGCACAATTCACAGCGCTTACCAGAGCACATACCCTCCCCAGTGTCTATCACCCAGTCACCCCATCCTTCCCACCCCACCCCCCCACTCCAGCAACCCTCAGTTTGTTTCCTGAGATTAAGAATTCCTCATATCAGTGAGATCATATGATACATGTCTTTCTCTGTTTGACTTATTTCACTCAACATAATACCCTCCAGTTCCATCCACGTCGTTGCAAATGGCAAGATCTCATTCCTTTTGATGGCTGCATAATATTCCATTGTATATATATACCACTTCTTCTTTATCCATTCATCTGTTGATGGACATCTTGGCTCTTTCCACAGTTTGGCTATTGTAGACATTGCTGCTATAAACATCGGGGTGCACGTACCCCTTCGGATCCCTACATTTGTATCTTTGGGGTAAATACCCAGTAGTGCAATTGCTGGGTCATAGGGTAGCTCTATTTTCAACTTTTTGAGGAACCTCCATACAGTTTTCCAGAGTGGCTGCACCAGCTTGCATTCCCACCAACAGTGTAGGAGGGTTCCCCTTTCTCCGCATCCCTGCCAACATCTGTCATTTCCTGACTTGTTAATTTTAGCCATTCTGACTGGTGTGAGGTGGTATCTCATTGAGGTTTTGATTTGGATTTCCCTGATGCTGAGCGATATTGAGCACTTTTTCATGTGTCTGTTGGCCATTTGGATGTCTTCTTTGGAAAAATGTCTGTTCATGTCTTCTGCCCACTTCTTGATTGGATTCTTTGTTCTTTGGGTGTTGAGTTTGATGAGTTCTTTATAGATTTTGGATACTAGCCCTTTATCTGATATGTCATTTGCAAATATCTTCTCCCATTCTGTTGGTTGTCTTTTGGTTTTGTTGACCGTTTCCTTTGCTTTGCAAAAGCTTTTTATCTTGATGAAGTCCCAATAGTTCATTTTTGCCCTTGCCTCCCTTGCCTTTGGCGAGGTTTCTAGGAAGAAGCTGCTTCGGCTGAGGTCAAAGAGGTTGCTGCCTGTGTTCTCCTTTAGGATGTTGATGGACTCCTGTCTCACATTGAGGTCTTTCAACCATTTGGAGTCTATTTTTGTGTGTGGTGTAAGGAAATGGTCCAGTTTCATTCTTCTGCATGTGGCTATCCAATTTTCCCAACACCATTTGTTGAAGAGACTGTCTTTGTTCCATTGGACATTCTTTCCTGCTTTGTCAAAGATGAGTTGACCATAGAGTTGAGGGTCCATTTCTGGGCTCTCTATTCTGTTCCATTGATCTATGTGTCTGTTTTTGTGCCAGTACCATGCTGTCTTGATGATGACAGCTTTGTAATAGAGCTGGAAGTCCGGAATTGTGATGCCGCCGGCTTTGCTTTTCTTTTTCAACATTCCTCTGGCTATGCGGGGTCTTTTCTGGTTCCATACAAATTTTAGGATTATTTGTTCCATTTCTTTGAAAAAAGTGGATGGTATTTTGATGGGGATTGCATTGAATGTGTAGATTGCTCTAGGTAGCATTGACATCTTCACAATATTTGTTCTTCCAATCCATGAGCATGGAACGTTTTTCCATTTCTTTGTGTCTTCCTCAATTTCTTTCATGAGTATTTTATAGTTTTCTGAGTAAAGATCCTTTGTCTCTTTGGTTAGATTTATTCCTAGGTATCTTATGGTTTTGGGTGCAATTGTAAATGGGATCGACTCCTTAATTTCTCTTTCTTCTGTCTTGTTGTTGGTGTATAGGAATGCCACTGACTTCTGTGCATTGATTTTATATCCTGCCACTTTACTGAATTCCTATATGAGTTCTAGCAGTTTTGGGGTGGAGTCTTTTGGGTTTTCCACATAAAGTATCATATCATCTGCAAAGAGTGAGAGTTTGACTTCTTCCTTGCCAATTTGGATGCCTTTGATTTCTTTTTGTTGTCTGATTGCTGTGGCTAGGACTTCCAATACTATGTTGAATAGCAGTGGTGATAGTGGACATCCCTGCCGCGTTCCTGACCTTAGGGGGAAAGCTCTCAGTTTTTCCCCATTGAGAATGATATTCGCTGTAGGGTTTTCATAGATGGCTTTTATGATATTGAGGTATGTACCCTCTATCCCTATACTCTGAAGAGTTTTGATCAAGAAAGAATGCTGTACGTTGTCAAAAGCTTTTTCTGCATCTATTGAGAGGATCATATGATTCTTGTTCTTTCTTTTGTTAATGTATTGTATCACATTGATTGATTTGCGGATGTTGAACCAACCTTGCAGCCCAGGGATAAATCCCACTTGGTCATGGTGAATAATCCTTTTAATGTACTGTTGGATCCTATTGGCTAGTATTTTGGTGAGAATTTTTGCATCCATGTTCATCAGGGATATGGGTCTGTAATTCTCCTTTTTGATGGGGTCTTTGTCTGGTTTTGGGATCAAGGTAATGCTGGCCTCATAAAATGAGTTTGGAAGTTTTCCTTCCATTTCTATTTTTTGGAACAGTTTCAGAAGAATAGGTATTAATTCTTCTTGAAATGTTTGGTAGAATTCCCCTGGGAAGCCATCTGGCCCCGGGCTTTTGTTTTTTGGGAGATTTTTGATGACTGCTTCAATTTCCTTAGTGGTTATAGGTCTGTTCAGGTTTTCTATTTCATCCTGGTTCAGTTTTGGTAGTTGGTACATCTCTAGGAATGCATCCATTTCTTCCAGGTTATTTAATTTGCTGGCATAGAGTTGCTCATAATATGTTCTTATAATTGTTTGTATTTCTTTGGTGTTGGTTGTGATCTCTCCTCTTTCATTCATGATTTTGTTGATGTGGGTCATTTCTCTTCTCTTTTTGATAAGTCTGGCCAGGGGTTTATCAATCTTGTTAATTCTTTCAAAGAACCAGCTCCTAGTTTCGTTGATCTGTTCTACTGTTCTTTTAGTTTCTATTTCATTGGTTTCTGCTCTGATCTTTATTATTTCTCTTCTCCTGCTGGGTTTAGGCTTTATTTGCTGTTCTTTCTCCAGCTCCTTTAGGTGTAAGGTTAGGTTGTGTACTTGAGACCTTTCTTGTTTCTTGAGAAAGGCTTGTATTGCTATATACTTTCCTCTTAGGACTGCCTTTGCTGCATCCCAAAGATTTTGAATAGTTGTGTTTTCATTTTCATTGGTTTCCATGTATTTTTTTAATTCTTCTTTAATTTCCTGGTTGACCCATTCGTTCTTCAGTAGGATGCTCTTTAGTCTCCATGTATTTGAGTTCTTTCTGACTTTTGTCTTGTGATTGAGCTCTAGTTTCAAAGCATTGTGGTCTGAAAATAGGCAGGGAATGATTCCAATCTTTTGGTACCGGTTGAGACCTGATTTATGACCTAGGATGTGATCTATTCTGGAGAATGTTCCATGGGCACTAGAGAAGAATGTGTATTCCGTTGCTTTGGGGTGGAATGTTCTGAATATGTCTGTAAAGTCCATTTGGTCCAGTGTGTCATTTAAAGTCTTTATTTCCTTGTTGATCTTTTGCTTAGACGATCTGTCCATTTCAGTGAGGGGGGTGTTAAAGTCCCCCACTATTATTGTATTGTTGTCAATGTGTTTCTTTGCTTTTGTTATTAATTGGCTGCTCCCATGTTAGGGGCATAGATATTTACAACTGTTAGATCTTCTTGTTGGATAGATCCTTTAAGTATGATATAGTGTCCTTCCTCATCTCTTATTACAGTCTTTGGTTTAAAATCTAATTTGTCTGATATAAGGATTGCCACCCCAGCTTTCTTTTGGTGTCCATTAGCATGGTAAATGGTTTTCCACCCCCTCACTTTCAATCTGGGGCTGTCTTTGGGTCGAAAATGAGTCTCTTGCAGACAGCATATCGATGGGTCTTGTTTTTTAATCCAGTCTGATAGCCTGTGTCTTTTGATTGGGGCATTGAGCCCATTTACATTCAGGGTAACTATTGAAAGATAGGAATTTAGTGCCATTGTATTGCCTGTAAGGTGACTGTTACCGTATATTGTCTGTGTTCCTTTCTGGTCTATGTTGCTTTTAGGCTCTCTCTTTGCTTAGAGGACCCCTTTCAAGATTTCCTGTAGGCCTGGTTTTGTGTTTGCAAATTCCTTTAGTTTTTGTTTGTCCTGGAAGCTTTTTATCTCTCCTTCAATTTTCAATGACAGCCTAGCTGGATAGAGTATTCTTGGCTGCATATTTTTCTCATTTAGTGCTCTGAATATATCCTGCCAGTCCTTTCTGGCCTGCCAGGTCTCTGTGGATAGGTCTGTTGCCAATCTAATGTTTCTACCCTTGTAGGTTACATATCTCTTCTCCCGAGCTGCTTTCAGGATTTTCTCTTTGTCTATGAGACTCGTAAGTTTTACTATTAGATGTCGGGGTGTTGACCTATTTTTATTGATTTTGAGAGGGGTTCTCTGTGCTTCCTGGATTTTCATGCCTGTTTCCTTCCCCAAATTAGGGAAGTTCTCTGCTATAATTTGCTCCATTATACCTTCTGCCCCTCTCTCTCTTTCTTCTTCTTCTGGGATCCCAATTATTCTAATGTTGTTTCGTCTTATGGTATCGCTTATCTCTCGAATTCTGCCCTCGTGATCCAGTAGTTGTTTATCTCTCTTTTTCTCAGCTTCTTTATTTTCCATCATTTCATCTTCTATATTACTGATTCTCTCTTCTGCCTCATTTATTCTAGCAGTTAGCGCCCCCATTTTTGATTGCACCTCATTAATAGCCTTTTTGATTTCTACTTGGCTGGATTTTAGTTCTTTTACTTCTCCAGAAAGGGTTTCTCTAATAACTTCCATATTTTTTTCAAGCCCAGCTAGTATCTTTAAAGTGATGATTCTGAACTCTAGATCTGACATCGTACTAATGTCCGTATTGAGTAGGTCCCTGGCAGTCGGTACTACCTCTTGCTCTTTTTGTTGAGGTGATTTTCTCCGTCTTGTCATTTTGTGCAGAGGAGAATAGATTAATGAGAGAACAAAATGCTAGCAGAGTAACAACGTCCCCAGAAAATATACTCTAAACAAATCAGAAAAGACTTGAAGCAGTGGGAAAAGAAAGGGAAAGAGAGAAAAAAGAAAAAGAAAAAAAAGAAAAAGATAAAGATAAAAACAAAAACAAACAAAACAAAACAACAACAATAAAAAAACCAGAATGTGATCAAATATGATCAGGCTGGTATCTAGATCAGTGCCGCCCACTAGATTTGGGGTGTATTTTGGTCTTTTAGAAGAAAGTGCCTCCCAAAATTTTAAAGAAAGAAAAACTTATATATGTACAAAAATAAGGGTTGATCTGATGAAGGGATGGAATATGACTGTAAAGATGGAAATTATAAAAAATTTTATAAAAGGAATTGATAAGAAGTTGTTTGAAAAAAGAAAGAAGAGGATTTAAAAAAAGAAAAAAAAAGGGAGAGGATGTGATCAGGCAGGGGAATAGAAAATACCATATACTAGAGATTTAGGGTATATTTTGATCTGTTAGAAGAAACTATCTCAAAATTTTAAAGAGAGAACAACTTATATATATAAGCCAAAAATACGGGTAACTACTATGAAGGGATAGAATATGACTCTAAAAATGAAAAATAAAAATGTTTTTTTTTTTAAAAGAAGGGATTGATAAGATGTTGTTGAAAAAGGGAAAAAGAAAAATTCAAAAAGAAAAAAAAAGAAAAGAAAAAGAAAAAAAGACAGTTAAAAAAAAAATTAACTTTGAAAGACTACAGAATCATGGTAAAAAAGCCATGAATTCTATGTGCAGTAGTCCCCTAGCGCTGGAGTTCTGCCGTTCTCATTGATGGGTAAACTTGGTCTTGGCTGGCTGTTCTCGCTGATCTTCTGGGGAGGGGCCTGTTGCCGTGGTTTCCAAATGTCTTTGCCGGAGGCAGAATTGCCCCGCCCTTGCCCCCTCCCGGCTAAGTAATCTGCTCAGGTTTGCTCTCCGGGGATTTTGTTCCCTGCGAGCTTTCCGTACAGCTTTGGAGGCGGAGAGTGAAAATGGCGGCCTCCCAATCTCCGCCGCGGAGGAGCCGAGAACTCGGGGCCCTGCTTCTCAGTGAGCCCCCAGAGAAAAGCCGTCAGTCACTCCCGTCTCCCCGGTCTTTGGCCGCACTCCGTGCTCACCCGGCCTGTGACCGCGCGTTTCTATCTCTGGCACCCGACCCGGGTGGAGTCTCCAAACCCAGCAGATCCCTGCGGTGCACTCCCGTGCGGCTCCTCCCGGGGGAGGAAGGTGAGTCTCCCCGGGTCTGCCGCTTGTTGGGTCCCTGCTGGAGGAGCAGGGGCCCGACTGTGCCGCGGATCTCGGTTTATGGCAACCCCGAGCTGAGAGCCCGCGCCTGGGCTCCGCCTCTGCAGCCGGCTTCCCTGCTCCGATACCTGGGAGCTCTGCCACACTCAGGCACCCCCGGTCTTTCTGTGACCCCGAGGGTCCTGAGACCACACTGTCCCGGAGGGTTCCACCCCCCTCTTAGCCACCAGAGTGACGTCCCTCAGCGGAGCAGACTTTTAAAAGTTCCGATTTTGTGCTCCGTGGTTCTATCACTTGCCAGAAGTGGCCGCCAGAGGCCCCTCCCCCGCCGTCTCTCCTCCCGAATATCGCCTCGGATTCACTTCTCCGCACGTCCTACCTTCCAGAAAGTGGTCGCTTTTCTGATGAGAGAGTTGTTGCTCTTCTTTTCTTCGATCTCCTGTTGAGTTAGTAGGTGTTCAGAATGGTTTGATCCCTATCCAGCTGAATTCCTGAGACCAGACGAAATCCAGGTCTCCTACTCCTCCGCCATCTTGCTCCGCCCCTCACTAATGTCTTTTTAAAAGCAGTGATTTTTACCCTGAGGTTCAGGACTAAAATCTCAGGATATTTCATAGTATTTTATCATACCATTTAGTTTTTAAACTACCTTTATCCCTAAAAACAGTCAGAACCCTCTAAAATCTCTATTTTGGATTTCTCTTGCTCACCCATGAAGCACTCTGAAATAGGCTGCCATTAAGAGATAATAGGCATGAGTTGAAACTTTTTTCATATCCTCTGCACAATACCAGACAACTAAATTAATGAATAAAATGCCACAAGTGTTAAAATTTACAGTATTATTATTACTATACAAAAATATTAAATACCAATAAATAAAGCATGTTAGATTTGATTTCTACTCTGGGTCTTGAAGAGAATGTCTTTTAGGGCTGGTGCATTCCTTATACCCTATGTACAGGATACCATTTTAATCAAAGTGTTCTTGTTTGCCCTTAAGGTATGCATATTCTCTTGTCTAGCTTCTAATGCAATGGAGTTGCTACTGAAGGTTGGTAACAGTCTCTATTGTACTACCTCTATCTTGAACATCCCTTTGTTCCATGCAAAAGAAATAACAAAATAAATAAAATAAAATCTTTGGCTTCTAACTTTGCAACAATGGCACAGTGGTAGCCATGGTTGAATGGAATAGTAAGGTTGGAGATGGGAGAGTAGAATGCATTTCTCATCAAAGGCATTAGCCAAGTGCCTGAGAGTGGCCAAGCATCAGTCAACTATTTCTAATGCCTATATCATAATAAGACCAGGATCTTGAAATGCATGGTCAAGGCCCTATGAAATGCCTTATGTAAGTAAGACAAGTCAGACAAGTGGCAGGTCAGGCAAACAAGGCATATAAACAAAGGGTCTTTGTTATTATGACTTATTCAAAAGAAAGCATTTCATGCCATAGCATCAGTTTACCGCTTGCCACTTAGGAATGGGTCAATGTCCAAATGCCAAAATAATGTCACCTATTAATAAGTTAGAAAACTTATTATGTTCATCCCATGGAAATCTTTTTTTTTTTTGCATTTAATATTACAAACACTGTGTAAATGTGGGTATATCTGTGTGCATTCTATCCCCTTTACACTACTTCTCACCTGTCTTGCCCAACTTCATTTAATAATAGAAAAGCCAAGAACCTAGTATTGTTGTCCTTGGAAGGTAAAGTTATTCTGTGCCTGGGTAAAGGTTATTGTGTAAAAGAATAATTGTATTATTTTATTAAGAAGAAAAGTTCTGAATAGAATTTTCACCAAGCAATTCAGAGACACTTTTTACCTGCCTGAACGTTTGTTACCTCTCACCAGTGACTCTACCAGTAAAGATTAAGACACATTTGAGCCCTTCTCCCAGATGTTTGAATGTCCAGATCTCTAACAGGTGTATTTTCCTCTTTGCTATGGTTATTCCTCCCTGATCATAACAGTGGCCACCAGCTATGTAATCTAGTCTATTTTGAAAACCACCTGCTATGCTTTCCCTTCTCATCCTCTACATCTAGTCTCCTCATTCATTGCTAATATGTCTCCATAGAACCACTATTTAAGCTTGAAATTTTATCTTTTTTGACTCCTTTCTCTTCTCTGACATTTCTAAACACAGTTTCAAACTATTCTCAAGCTCCCATTATCTCTTTCCTTCTGCAATTATAATACTCTCCTAAAGTGCATCCTGAATTCTAGTCTTTTCCCTGCTCCCAACATATCTTTCTAAAACCAATTTCCTGATTATTTCACTCTTTGCAAACCATAGCAGACACAATGCACAATGCTGTGTTTATTACACATGTCTTCTTCCCAGGCACACAGAAGGACCACATTTCTCAGACACTAGATTGGAACCTTGTGACTATTCTGACATCTGGGAGTATGAATCGACACAATGCATCACTTCTGGGGATGACACATGAGAGTCAATATGCCTCTGCTATTTCTTTCTTCCTCTTCCTTGACTATCTGGGAAGCCATGTCTTCAGATGACAGTATCATCAGATGGAGGGAACCTGAATCCCCAACTAGAGGAAGGGCATGACCACCTCACAGCAGACTCTTCATGAGCAAAAAATAAACCTTTTTGTACTAAGTCAATGACTTTTCAGGATTTGCCTGTTGGAGAACTTGGGATTACTTACCTAACATTCTCAGAAACTTTTGTTTCCAGAAAACAACCTGTTACTCAGACATTTAAAGTTCTTCAGGATCTGCTCCTAAGATAAGCACTGATTAGATATCAGGCCCCAAGTTTAACACTACATATGATATCTCATTCATTTTTATTAACAACCTAATGAGGGAAACTGAAGTTCCAAGAGGTAAAATAATTTACACTAGTTCACATGGCTAACAAAAATGAGTAAGACCAATACCAAAATCCACATCTTAACTATACCCAATTTTTCTATCTCTTTGGTAAGGTCTCTCCTAGAGATGCGACAAGACAAAGACATGCTCTATAGTCCAATGTGCTCGAGCTTGCTGTATGTTATACTTTTCTTTCGCTGTGGGTCTACTTAGAAATAGGGTCTTGGTTGCCTTGGAATAATTACAAGCACCGAGGAAGGTCTTTCTGATTACAGGACTGCCTATTTAGTCACACTCATTAAAAACTGTAGAGCACAATGGAAAGGGAGGCAGGTAAGTGTACCTGCTCTAACCTGAACGTGACATTCTGTGCCATAGGAGTTTCTGGGGCCACAGCAGGTCCACCAGCAACAGATCTTGCTGCTCTGTTAAAGGACACTGTGAGCCAATACATGTGAAGGAGCCTTGAAAAGATATGCAGCCCTCTGCAAATGTGAAGTAGGGCTATCTATTTACTTTCTCTCCAAGTCTGTATGGAGTGACATCACCTAATCAGCAAGGCAACAAACATTAGAACCCTGCCATCCTGACTTTCAAACTCATCTCAAAATGTTTCCATTAATATCTGGCAAAACTCCTCTGAGAGCTCCAAAAGGCCTGGGGAGCTGTGTGAGCCCTTCTGAAGAATGAGTGCTAGTATGTGGCAGAAACAAAGCAGAAGCAAAAGCTTATTTACAGTCCTGGGCAGACCTAGCTAGGGCAAAACAGGCTTTGCGTTCAAAGACTCATCTCAGGTTAAAACATCCTATTTTATTTAAACAGAAAGTCTCTCTTGGCCAACTTTGACCAGATATAGGATTTTCTCTGTGTTACTTGGCATAAAGACATGCAAAAATTTCCTAATATGATATTCTTGTAACTTGGAAAAATTAGTAACTCCCACCATGCAACCCTTGTAGGATCATGTGCTAATGAAGAAGATGCTCTAATAATTAGGCCTAGAGCCCACTGAATGTAACACCTTCCAATTAGCACTCCCCAGCATGAATACTGCCATTATCATTAAACAACAAAGACAAAAATGGGTATCAATCCACATAATAGAAAATAATTGATGAAGTTGGAGGGCGCGATTATTTGTGATTACTTTACAGTCATGCACAGAAAGTAGGAGAACCACAGCTAGTGGTTAATCTCTGGCTACCTCTTTGAAGATAATGAAATTGGCTTCCTACTGATGATTATTCATTAACAATTAATTCTTTCTCAGTGATCTGCCTCATTTTCAGCTTCTCACTACAAACATGCAATGGAATAATTACAAGTGGAAATGAAAAAGCAATTAGTGGCAGATAATGCCAACATCTGATTAAAAAACAGTAGAACAGATTAGCAGTTTCGTAACTGCGAGTCTGCTGCCTTCAGCAGGGAGGTGTAAGTCACCCAGTTATACTGCGGTTCAAGCTGTGCTTTCTCTTTTATTGCCTCCCCTCCATCATGGTCTGCCACATTAAATGCTCTCTTTTATTCTAGGGGGCATTGGCTGTTGTAAATACTTTCCACAGATTAAGTAGCATTTGAGATGATTTGTGGTCCTACATGCTGAAATTCTAAAAGGCACTGTCTCATAATATGATGGCTAAAACCTGTATCTATCTGACTCTCTTTGGGGACCACAGAAAATATCATCATACATCGCTTTGCTTTTGTTTCAACTCAACCCTTGTTTAGTTAAGTGTCCTCTGAGGAAGAGTATCACTAAATCAAAAAACAAACGCCTTCTTTAAGGAGGTTGTGGCTCTTTTGTTACCTGCATCCGTGGTTGCTTTGGTCTTGGAGGTTGGATTCTCACCTTGCATAATGTGAGACACAAACTGGCAGCTAGTGAATTTTTACTTAATGTTTAGTAACGGTTAACATAGTGCTGGCTGCTGTATAAATAATCCCTCAATGAAAGGCTTAGAATGTCACTGTTCTCAGCAATCCAGCTGGTGCGTCCGTACTTCATAGGATGTAGAACTACATGGGGAGTGTCAAAACCATCACTTGAGAAGGTAAAAAACTCATTCTCTTTTAAATAATTTGGAAGACACATTCATTTGAAGCTCTGATAAGATCTTGCTATGGAACTTGACATGGTAGGAGCATAGACCAGAGCTGTTTCAGGAAACTGGGTTTTGAAAAGAATTATGTATTTAACTATAATATCATTTGGTCATATGTTATTTTACCAGGTCCACAAAGATCAACATAATAAAGAAAGGAGGTATGAAGTGGAAATAAAGCAAACTTTGATGAATTGATATTCCGCTGATATGTACTAGTATGGTGTTTTTATGAATATCTGTTGAGATTGGTCATTTCTTGTTCAGTACGCCTGTTGGAGATTTTAAAATACCACCCCGAATATTACCAATTTTATTATTAAAATTGCATTAAGTATCTTTTATGTACCTGGAACTGTGTAGGGGCAGAGTACCCTAGCACTCTATCAGCTCCAAATCTAGTACCCTAGCACTCTATCAGCTCCAAATCTAGCGGAAAAGAAAGACATAAAAACATGAGTGGCATAAAATGTAATAATTGTTACATTGGGGCATTTACGGGGTACAGGAGGGAGTTCTGCAGGGTATAAGCTGAACCAATAATGACTGGAATGACTTCATAAGCAAAGGATGCTTGAAGTAAGCCTTGGAGTGTCTCTTTTTTTTTAAGACTCTATTTGAGAGAGAGAGAGTGCAGGAGCAAAGGTACAAAGGGAGAGGGAGAAGCAGACTCCCTGTTGAGCAAGGAGTCCGATACAGGACTCGATTCCAGGACTCTGGCATCATGACCTGAGCTGAAGGCAGACACTTAATCGACCGAGCCACCCAGGTGCCCCGCTGGAGACCTGCTGTGGCTCCAGAAATTCCCATGTCCAGTTTAGCACAGGTACATTCACCTGCCTCCCTGTCCACTGTGCTCTACAGTTCTTTAATGAGTGGGCCTAAATAAGCTCCCCTTTTAACCTGAAAAAAAACTTCCTCAGTGCTTGTCATCAATCTCAGGCAACCAAAGTCCTATTTCTAACACCCAGGGCAGTTTTCAAGATCCCCTATATACTGATGACTTCCAAATTTGTATCTGCAGCTCTGACCCCTACTCTGAACTCAACTTGTAAATCCCACTGCCTAGTCAGTATCTTCACCTGATGCCTAATGAGCATCTCCTATCACCTGGTTGTAAACTCAACTCTTGGTTCCAGTTCTTTCCCACATCTGCCATTGTCCCAAAGTTCCCTTCATCAGGGAATGACACCAAAAACCCAGGAGCTGTCCTTGTACTCATCTCTTTATCTTACATTCTACATCCAGCCTGTCCACAAATATTATTTATTTAACTTAAAAAAATATTAGAATCTGACCACATCTAATGTCTTCCACTGCTACCATACTCTTACAGGCCTCCTTATCTGTCACCCAAACCTCTGCAATAGACTTTTAATGGGTCTCGCTGTTCCCTTCTTGTTTATTTTCTCCATTGATGAGGAATTCTTTAAAATACAAATCTTATTACTTCCCCATTCAAAAGTCTAATGGTTTTGCATTTCAAAGTAAAAATCTAAAGTCCTTGCCATGACCTCCATGCCTTGTCATGATCAGGTTCCAGGTCACGACTGCAGTCTTGTTTCCTGCCACTTTTCCCATCACTCACTTGGCTTTATCACAGCTCTTTTTGTTCAGGGGATGAGAGTATAAGTTGGTTCAGGGAGGACAATCAAGATTTCAGTGATAAACACATTGATTTTAACATCCTTTGACATCTCTAGAGATGTCAAGAGGGCAGTTGCAATACAGATCTTAAGTCTCAGAGGGGAGGCCTGTGACTAGAGATACGTATTTGCAAGTCATCTGCACATAGCGTCATTTGAAACTTTAGCATGGGTGTTCCAGAGAGGAGATAAGGAATGTAGGACCAAGCTTTGAGGAACCACGGCAAATAAAGGCTTAGTGGAGGAGTATGACATTATAAAAGAGTCAGAGACTGATAAGCAGTCCCCATGAGGTAGGGATAAATTGGGGGAGTGCTTTGGTATAAGCCCAGGGAGGTGAAAAATGAGTACAGCTGGTATCAGCACTTCTTTAGAGAAGTGTGGTAGTAAGAAGGAGATGAAACAGGTGAAGGAGAAAGATATGTGGTCAAGGAAAGAGCATTATTTTTATGGCTGAGATTTGAACATACTTAAAAGATAAGAATTACACATTTGAAGGGGGAGTGCTAAATAAAATTTTTAAAAAGAGGGGAAATAAACAGCATCTCTAGTCTGAGAAGGTGAGATGCCATAGGATCACAAGCGCAGCTAATTAATTTTTGAAGCTAATAATGTACAAAATAAACTTTTAAAGATGTTTTCAAAAAAATTTAATGGTTGGATTTATTCCTAGGTATCTTATGGTTTTGGGTACAATTGCAAATGGGATCGACTCCTTAATTTCTCTTTCTTCTGTCTTGTTGTTGGTGTATAGGAATGCCACTGATTTCTGTGCATTGATTTTATATCCTGCTACTTTACTGAATTCCTGTATGAGTTCTAGCAGTTTTGGGGTGGAGTCTTTTGGGTTTTCCACATAAAGTATCATATCATCTGCAAAGAGTGAGAGTTTGACTTCTTCTTTGCTGATTCAGATGCCTTTTATTTCTTTTTGTTGTCTGATAAACCTAACCAAAGAGGCAAAGAATCTGTACTCAGAAAACTATAAATACTCATGAAAGAAATTGAGGAAGACACAAAGAAATGGAAAAACGTGCCATGCTCATGGATTGGAAGAACAAATGTTGTGAAGATGTCAATGCTACCTAGAGCAATCTACACATTCAATGTAATCCCCATCAAAATACCTTCAACTTTGGGAGCCTGGGTGGCTCAGCTGGTTAAGCGACTGCCTTCGGCTCAGGTCATGATCCTGGAGTCCCTGGATCGAGTCCCGCATCGGGCTCCCTGCTCGGCAGGGAGTCTGCTTCGTCCTCTGACCCTATCCCCTCTCATGTGTTCTCTCTCTCTCAAATAAATAAATAAATAAAATCTTAAAAAAAAAAAAAACAACTTTTTTCAAAGAAATGGAACAAATAATCCTAAAATTTGTATGGAACCAGAAAAGACCCCGCATAGCCAGAGGAATGTTGAAAAAGAAAAGCAAAGCTGGTGGCATCACAATTCCAGACTTCAAGCTCTATTACAAAGCTGTCATCATCAAGACAGTATGGTACTGGCACAAAAACAGACACATAGATCAATGCAACAGAATAGAGAGCCCAGAAATGGACCCTCAACTCTATGGTCAACTAATCTTCAACAAAGCAGGAAAGAATGCCCAATGGAAAAAAGACAGTCTCTTCAACAAATGGTGTTGGGAAAATTGGATAGCCACATGCAGAAGAATGAAACTGGACCATTTCCTTACACCACACACAAAAATAGACTCCAAATTGTTGAAAGACTTCAATGTGAGACAGGAGTCCATCAAAATCCTAAAGAACACAGGCAGCAACTTCTTCCTAGAAACATTGCCAAAGGCAAGGGAAGCAAGGGCAAAAATGAACTATTGGGACTTCATCAAGATAAAAAGCTTTTGCACAGCAAAAGAAACAGTCAACAAAACAAAAGACAACCGAGGGAATGGGAGAAGATATTTGCAAATGACATATCAGATAAGGGGCTAGTATCCAAAATCTATAAAGAACTTCTTAAACTCAACACCCAAAGAACAAAGAATCCAATCAAGAAGTGGGCAGAAGACATGAACAGACATTTTTCCAAAGAAGACATCCAAATGGCCAACAGACACATGAAAAAGTGCTCAACATCACTCGGCATCAGGGAAATCCAAATCAAAACCTCAATGAGATACCACCTCACACCACTCAGAATGGCTAAAATTAACAAGTCAGGAAACGACAGATGTTGGCGAGGATGTGGAGAAAGGAGAACCCTCCTACACTGTTGGTGGGAATGCAAGCTGGTGCAGCCACTCTGGAAAACAGTATGGAGGTTCCTCAAAAAGTTGAAAATAGAGCTACCATATGATCCAGCAATTGCACTACTGGGTATTTACCCCAAAGATACAAAAGTAGGGATCCGAAGGGGTACGTGCACCCCGATGTTTATAGCAGCAATGTCCACAATAGCCAAACTGTGGAAAGAGCCAAGATGTCAATCAACAGATGAATGGATAAAGAAGAAGTGGTATATATATACAAGGGAATATTATGCAGCCATCAAAAGGAATGAAATCTTGCCATTTGCAACAACGTGGATGGAACTGGAGGGTATTATGCTGAGCGAAATAAGTCAATCAGAGAAAGACATGTATCATATGATCTCACTGATATGAGGAATTCTTAATCTCAGGAAACAAACTGAGGGTTGCTGGAGTGGTGGGGGTGGGAGGGATGGGGTGGCTGGGTGATGGACATTAGGGAGGCTATGTGTTATGGTGAGTGCTGTGAATTGTGTAAAACTGTTGAATCACAGACCTGTACCTCTGAAACAAATAATACATTATATGTTAAAAAAAAAAAAAAGAAGAAGATAGTAGGAAGGGAAAAATGAAGGGGGGGAAATCAGAAGGGGAGACAAACCATGAGAGACCATGGACTCTGAGAAAAAACCTGAGGGTTCTAGAGGGGAGGGAGGTGGGGGGATGGGTTAGCCAGGTGATGGGTATTAAAGAGGGCACGTATTGAATGGAGCACTGGGTGTTATACACAATGCATCATGGAACACTACATCAAAAACTAATGATGTAATGTATGGTGATTAACATAACATAATAAAAAAAATTTAATGGTTGGTTGTCCAGATACAACCTTGCAACTTACAATTACTAGAGAAGAAAATAAATAAGAGAAATCTCAGATAATAAAATAAAAGGGAAATGAAAAAAAGAAATAGGAAGAAGGGTGGGTGTCTCAGTCCGTTAAATGTCTGCCTTCAGCTCAGGTCATGACCCCATGGTCCCGGGATCGAGTCCCATGTTGCGTTGGGCTCCCTGCTCAGCAGGGAATCTGCTTCTTCCTCTCCCTCTCTCTCTTTGCCCCTCCCCCTCACCTGTGCTCTCTCTTGCTCTCTCTCTCTCTCTCTCAAATAAATAAGTAAAATCTTAAAAAAAAATGAAACAGGAAGAAGCAAATAAAATTAAAGAGTAAAAGAAAAAAAGAGAAAGAGTGGGAGGGAAGGCCAGTCCATAAACAATGACATAAAAAGGAATAGAGGAAATCCATTATTGAAATAAAAAGATTCCCCAAATTTGGTCAAGAAAATGAAAACCTACTTGCTACATACAAAAGATCTGTAAGAGACACACATGACAAAACATAACTCAGAGTGAATGAAAGGAAAATGTTGGACATTTATTTATAGAACAAGAATTTTAACTTGTTATATATATATATACAGTCTATGATGAAGGTATTGTAACCTTAAAATGCTAAATAACTTAGTATCTAAGTATTTATAAATATATAAAAAAGACAAAGAGAAAAAACAAAAATGGTGAGAAACCTTACTAAAGCTTTCTCAATCTTTGGAAGGACAAGCAGATAAAAGTGAATATGGATATACAGAGGACATGAATAATATCATTAATAAATTTTATTTAATAGTTATGAGTTCTATACCTTACAAAGAGGAGAATCATCATTTTTCAAGTGTCTCTGAAAAATTTGCAAAAAATTGGCTATAAGTAATAACCCCAAAACAATCACTACAAATATCATAACATAAACATAATATGAACCATTTGCATAGATCACAGTGTAAAAAAATTCCGTAAGTAATGTTAGCTCAGTGAACGTCCGAAAGAGCCATTTGCAGAATGTATTTTAATATGAAATATGTCAAGGATAATGAAAAATGTAGAGCTTACCCACTCACTAGTCATTCTCCTTGGCCAAGTATTTATGGAGATATTTACCTAGTGAATATTCATCATTTTCAGAATATTTTTAGTTACTTCTTTCAAAGAACTGTCTATAAGGTTATTCACACCAATATAATAATCTAACTCATTCAAATCAGGGTATGCGTCCCAAAGATTCAGATCTGCAACCAACACATTCATTTTCAATTTCACCTGGAATAATAAAGTTCACTTCCCTTGAAAGATAAGTTTAGTTTATCAAAGGAGGGAAAATGTATCATTAAGATGCTGATTTGCAAAGCCGATCTAACTTACACACATGCTTTGACTCATTGTGTAGATTTTATCACCAAAGACATGAAGTTTTTCTTCAGGTTACTGCAGAAAACAGTAATTGTATGCAATGGATGTGAATATTTTCTCTAAGGCTAGAAAAAATAGAGAATTCAATTTGCTTGTCCTTAATGTGGCTGACAATCTTTATAGCTTGAATAGGTTTTTTCCTTGAATTTTTAAAACCATCTCCGAGGGTGAAAGCTTTCCTCACGCACGAAACAGTGAGTAGATCTTGTTTCCAGTACGACAGCTTGAATCTGTGGAACAACTTGTTCTTACTGGATGGCACTGCCTTAGCACCATCTGTGCCTAGCCCAATACACCCCTTGCATGTTACTGTTTATCTCGAAGTTATCAATAATATTAAAATCTCTTCTCCAGTTGTAAGAGTTAACAAAGACTGGCCAAACAATACGTCCTTGGGCTCCTTTTTTCAAATCTGTCTGACAAAAGATCAGTTGAGATGCTAATATCGGGGAATTCATCTTAGAGTCTCCAGGGAATATTATGGACTTTTCTGTGCTAAGGATCATAAATGCTGCTTTACATCGGGGCCGTATCTGTCATTGTTTGATAAATTATTGCATTTGACAGAGTTGCCCCCTCAGAATTTTTTTCCCTTGCTTTGTCCCAGACAGCATCACTTGACTGGCAGCCAAACAGTAATTGGTATCTCACCAATCACTTGAACAATTGAACCTTGGCAACTGAACCAACCACTATAAACAAGGCTTCTGCAACTTTTGCGATTTCATCTCCCACCACCCTGTGCTGATGTTTCTGAGTTACTTGAATATCATCCTGCTTTGCTTTAAAAAATTCAATACTTTCCATAGTAGTCTTTGTACATTTCAAAACTGATGTTTGAGATAGAATAAACATTCTTGTCAGAACTTTTAGTGTCCCCAAACACACTGTATCTAAAGAAAGAAGTTTATAGTTATTGTCAGGCCACTGAAATCAAATTTTAAATAATTAACATGATATTTTTGTTTTCTTTGCAGCCGATTTTTTACAATGAGTGGTTTCAGGTAATTGATCAATTCGGTCTTCAAACCATTCTGGATGCGTGTGACTGATTTCATCACAATCACCATTGCACCTACATTTCCATCAGCATCTCCAGCATTATGTTTTAAAAGACTTATTTTTAGAGGGGAGTGGGGGAGGGGGATGGGTTAGCATGGTGATGGGTATTAAGGAGGGCACGTATTGTATGGAGCACTGGGTGTTATATGCAAACAATGAATCATGGAACACTACATCAAAAACTAATGATGTACCATCAAAAGGAATGAAATCTTGCCATTTGCAATGATGTGGATGGAACTGGAGGGTATTATGCTGAGCGAAATAAGTCAATCAGAGAAAGACATGTATCATATGATCTCACTGATATGAGGAATTCTTAATCTCAGGAAACAAACTGAGGGTTGCTGGAGTGGTGGGGGGTGGGAGGGATGGGGTGGCTGGGGGATGGACATTGGGGAGGGTGTGGGCTATGGTGAGGGCTGTGAATTGTGTAGGACTGTTGAATCACAGAACTGTACCTCTGAAACAAATAATACATTATATGTTAAAAAAAAAGAAGAAGATAGTAGGAAGGGAAAAATGAAGGGGGGAAATCAGAGGGGGAGACGAACCATGAGAGACTATGGACTCTGAGAAACAAACTGAGGGTTCTAGAGGGGAGGGGGGTGTGGGGATGGGTTAGCCTGGTGATGGGTATTAAGAAGGGCACATACTGAATGGATCACTGGGTGTTATACGCAAACAATGCATCATGGAACACTACATCAAAAACTAATGATGTACTGTATAGTGACTAACATAACATAATAAAAAAAAAAAAAGGCTTATTTTTAAAGCACTGATCCAGGATAGGCTAAGAGGAAAAAAACCAAAGTGTGTATAATCTCAATTGCAATTTATAATTGGTATTTTGCATATTAAAATGAGATATAGGTGCCTCACCAAAAGGAATGCCAGAATAACAGAAAAATTCACTATATGATCATCTATCTTAGCGACCAAACAATCCATATTATACTTACACCCTAAAAGCTTAACTATTAGGGGTTTTAATAGGTATGCCTGAGCACCACCATAAAATTTATGTGGCCTATGTAGGTTTCCCACTCTGCTGACTTTAGCCTCATTTCATGCAAAAATATATTTTTTTAAGATGTCATTTATTATTTATTTGAGGGAAAGAGAGAGCATGAGCAGGGGGAGGGGCAGAGGGAGAGGAAGAAGCAGATTCCCCACTAAGCAAGGAGCCCAGTGTGGGGCTTAATCCCAGGACCCCAGGATCATGACCTGAGCTGAAGGCAGACACTTAACTGACGGAGCCACCCAGGCACTCCACATGCAAAAATATTTTGGAATCATAGTTTTGATTAAAAGTTAAACTTTTAAGTCATCTCTACACCCAACGTGGGGCTCAAACTCACAACCCTGAGGATCAAGAGTCGCATGCTCCACCGACTGGGCCAGCCGGGTTTTAAAGATTTTATTTACTTACTTACTTACTTACTTACTTATTTATTTATTTATTTATTTATTTATTTGCGAGAGAGAGAGAGAGAGAGAGAGAGAGAGAGAGAGTTAGAGAGTGTGCAAGCAGGGGAGGGGGAGAAGGAGAGGGAGAGGATCTCAAGCTGACTCTGCACTGAGCATGGAGCCTGACTTGGGGCTTTATCTCAGAACCCTGAGATCATGACCTGAACCAAAACCAAGAGTCAGACACTCAACCAACTGAGCCAGGCACCCCAAAAGTTAAACTTTCAAAAATATACATTTCAATAAGTAACTTTGTAAAAAGTTTATCTACTACATACTTTAACCTTAAATCCCACTGTATGCATATGATACATTTAGAAACATTATATAATGTTTAAAACTGTACGTGAGAAGTCAGATTTTTTGTGATTAAATTTCATCTCTAACACTAACTGCAGAACACTGAGCAAGTGTCATGACTTCTCTAACCTGCAGTTCTTTAATCCTTAAAAGGAACAATACTAGTATTTTCATCATAGAGTTGTTGTGAAGATTAGATGATATTATCCATGCATAGTGCCTGAAAGACAATAAATCTTTTTTTTTTAAGATTTTATTTATTTGTTTATTTGAGAGAGACACAGCGAGAGAGGGAATATAAGCAGGGGGAGTGGGAGAGGGAGAAGCAGGCTTCCTGCTGAGCAGGGAACCCAGTGCGGGGCTCGATCCTAGGACCCCGGGACCATGACCTGAGCTAAAGGCAGACGCTTAATGACTGAGCCACCCAGGCGCCCCTAAAAAACAATAAATCTTGACCACTATAATGACATCCACTAGATTTTCATAGTTAAAAGTGGCTTTTTAAAATTTTCTTGTTGTTGTTAACTAAGAGTATTAGTATTAGAATTTGTATTTGCATATTAGCGCATCAGTTCTAGTCCCTAGGTAATTAAGTAAGAGCAAAGGAGACAGTTACATAGTGTTTGAGTCTGAACTATCACCCAGAGAAGCTTAGTACGAAGCTGCCCCTATTATAAAAGGCTGCTACAGTGATTGTAGCTCAGTTCACATGCTTTAACTCAAGGTACTCTCACAGCACATTAGGGTCACACTCTGTTACAATAACTCAACCTCTGTAAATGGGTAATATATGTCACTACCATTTGTTTGAAAGTTACAGCGGTTGTATCTTTTTCAAAATGTTAAAGAGCTGCCATTTTGCCACTGAAAACTGAAAGAATATTTGGTAGGCCAAGCTTAAATTAAAGCTCGAAAATTTCCCCAAATTTGAAAACAAATTATTTTCATTTTAAACATATTTTAGAATACTTAAAAATTAATTTTAAAATATTTATAAACATTTAAAGTTTTTATTTTTAAAAATTTTCAGGAGTAAAAATGAAACAGTAAAAGTGCTAAATTCAGAGTGACTGAATTACAACTTCACTCCATTATTAAGAAATTTTATCACAATGGGGTTATATTGTACTTCAAAGTATTGCAATAAATTTCTATTTTTCTTTCATTAAAAAAATGTATGTGTTAGTTATTTTACTCGACACTGGGGAGATTTAGTGAAAGGGGGAAGATAGGTGCTGGCCCTCAATGAATTTATATTCTAGCTTGTCACTACAGTCAACAAATAAGAGAATTTCAGTAGTTTGGAAAAAAATTAAATCATATAGAGGTAACTTTTTAATAGCTCAAATGCTAATAAAACTTTGAGTCCTATGGATTCAATTTCTAGCATCTTATAAACATAAAACAATTATGTAGCTAATATCAAAGAAGCCAGAAAAAACTCAGATTTTATAAGTAATTTCTTCCTCCCTCAAAATAGGTAATTTTATAAGTCACAATTTTTTTCCTTCATTTTTTTTTTTAATCAGCAGTATTCTATCACTACCATTCAATAAACATTGGGAGTCAAAATGTGGAGCACATTGTGGCAGAGAAGGCAACAAATTAATTATGAAAAATGATAGAAAAATTGAGAGGCTGAATATAGGCTCCATGGAATACAATGATGTATAAGGATCATCTTTTAGTGGCATCTTATAAAACCGGGGCTTATCTGAAAGGGTACAAATGATTCTATTAGTATGTTTACCACAATCCATTTATATGACACTGGGAATATTTGGGGCCAGGAAATTCTATGTTATGATTTGTAAAGATATCATCTTTGAAAGAGTACTCTTGGCCTCATTTAGTTCTGACAGTCATAGCAGATTTGAAACTTCTATTTATTCTATTTGAAGTGTTTTAAATGTTTTACATGGCCACGTCTGGAGGACAAACGGCAATATGGATAAGACTTCTTTGTTCTAAGGATGCCTGGGTGGCTCAGTTGGTTAAGCATCTGCCTTTGGCTCAGGTCATGATCTCAGGGTTCTGGGATCGAGCCCCCCATCGGGCTCCTTGCTCAGCGGGGAGCGTGCTTCTCCCTCTGTCTGCCGCTCCCCCTGCTTGTACTCTCCCTCTCTCTTTCTCTCTCTGACAAGTAAATAAATAAAATCTTAAAAAAAAAAAAAGACTTCTTTGTTCTAACAGCCATCAAACAAATTTAAGCACAGAGTCAAAAAAATTCTGAATGTTCTTCTAATTAAAAATTTCCTCTGCCTTCTGACTATTTGGTATTGCCCTACAAAATAAAGATCCCTACCTAGTTAAGAAAATGCAAAACTTAGCTTCTAAAATATTATTGGAAGAAATGCCTTTTGAAAAATTAAATTCCTTGTACAATTGCATTAGGCTCATAGGCTTAAAGCAGTAATTCTCCACTCTGGCTTTGTATTAGACAGCAAAGTCTTAAAAAAAAAAAAAAAAAAGGAAAATAAAAAATAAACATGATTCTGGGACCCCAGCCCAGAACAACTAATTCAGAACTTCTTAGTGGGGCTCAGGTGTATTTTAAATGTTTCTCAGGTGATTCTAACGTACATCAAGTATTGATAACCACCATGCTGGAAAAATAATGCAGAAGGGGACGCAAGTGAAGTACAATGAAACCTGAATGCATTAGATCATTCATATCGAATAGAAATATGATGTGAATTTCAATGTCTCACAATAATTAAGAAGTTAAGATTAACAAGATCCATTTATTTATTTGAGAGAGGGAGAGGGAGGAATAGAGTGAGAGAATCTCCAGCAGACTCCCAGCTGAGGGCAGAGCCCCATGTGGGGCTTTATCCCATGACCCTGAGATCATGACCTGAGCCAAAATGAAGAGTCCGGCTCTCAACCAGCTGAGCCAACCAGGAGCCCCTAATGTAATTTTAAATATTTTTATACCTACATTGTAAAAAGTAAAAACAAATAGGTGAAATGTACTTTAACAATATATTTTGTTTAACCCAGTATAATAAAAATATTATTTCAATATGTAATGAATAAAATTGCTAATAAGATATTTTACTTTTTTGTACTAAATCTTCAAAATCTGGTGAGTGTTTTATACAGTAAATGCTCAAGAGCTGCATGCGCCTACAGGCTACCATACTGAAGAGTGCATAGCATGCTCTGCAATGTGTGACTTATAAAACCTTAACCGTCATTGAAAAATACTTACTTTTGATTATATGATGAAAGGTTACGGGCATTAACAAACAATAAAATACTTAGGCATAATTTTAAAGAATTATATTCTATGGATAAATTAGGGGTGTAAACTCCCTCCCTCTCTTTTTAAATATAGATTTCTTTTACAAATAGGTACATATTCTATAAATCTTTACAGTTGTTTATATAGTATAACACAGAATAAGACTGACTGGGTTTGTATTCTGGCCTCACTATATTCTGTCTTGGTCACCATAGGAAACCTCTCCATACCTCAGATTTTTAACCTATAAAATCAGATTAAAAATACTATATACATCATAGGGATATTATGAGGATTAAATGAAAATTTACAAATTAACTGTTCAATAAATGGTAGTATTAATATTTTAATAATTTTATCATTTTATTAGTATTGTTTATTATTTTAACACTTCTATGTCATTCTACAGTATGGATACAGCAAACTTACTTTACTGCTTTTCTATTAGTGACATTTGGGTTGTTTCTAATCTTCAGTATTATAAAAATGCTCCAGTGCATATCATTGTGCATGCATCATTTTGCACATTAACCTGTATATATAGAGGATAAATAAGTACCTAGAAGTGGAACTTTTAAGTCAACTTTTACATGCTTCTCATATTTTAATGTATGTTGCCAAGTCGCTCTTCACAGAGGCTCTACCAATTTATGCCCTCATGACAATATATGACAATGTCCATTTTCCCTTTCACAGGATGTTAGCAACTTAAGGTGTTTTTATTTTTTTTTATTTTTTGCAACTTAAGGTGTTTTATGACATGTGAAATACAACCTGATTTAAGAAACATTTCTGTGCTTGACTGAAGAAAGCATACTGAAATGACTCTGAATGAAAAGAAACCATCAAATAATTTATTTTAGAGTTTTAAAATGTAGATCTTGGAATTCAGAACTCTAAAAAGAGATAAAATATAGGAGAAAAATAAGAAAAGATATCATCACTTAATTTCTCCAATATTTTCTTCTATCTGAATGGAGAGTTCTAATATTTCAATGTCTCACAATAATTAACAAGTTAATTTCACTAATTTATCACTTTAGAAAGTTTAATTATTTCTATTCATCATTTTGGATCACTTTACATTCAATTAGGAAATAAAAAGTAGTGGACCTATGGTATTACAATTTAATTTATACATTATGGTTTTATAACTAGCTCATATTATTAAAATAACTTGTTTCAAAATTAGACTTCTTGATTACCGATCCATGAATTACTACAGACTATGATTATAAAGGGCTAATGATAAAGCTCCTGGGAGCCCCCTTTGTCCTTATTCTAGTTAGGCCCATTACCCCTGGGTCAGGGCATGAGCTGTGCCAAAGAAGTATGCCACCTAGGGCTTCCTTCTCATTAGCAAGAACAAGAAAAAATAGGATGTTCCAGAAATTGTCTGACAAGGTGGTAGAGTACACTCACAGTTAAGGAAATTGAATGAACCTGACAATATAATGGCTAAGAAGGCAAATTTTTAAAAAGATTATGCTCTAGATAGATTGGGGATAAAGATTTTCATTCTTTTTTTTCTTTTCTTTCTTTTTTTTTTTTTTTTACCCCCAGTTGTGACTGCTGAACACCTGCTTCCTCTCCTGGCTTTGTTACTCTCAATAAAGAAAGAGATTCCTGTTGAGGAGTGAGAGGTTAAGTGCCCAGAAATATTGCACCAAAGCATAATATTGTAAAGGGAGAAAATCAGCTATAAAATAGCTTCACTTAAGAAGCTATTGTTCAGGGGAGGTTTCATCTTGGAATTTTTCCCAAATATCATCTATAAAGGAAAAATAGAGGCAAAAATTCAGCACTGTGAATGAAATCCTTCTTTGGGGATCTTTTCCCCTTTATGATTAATATTAGCCTTATCATCTTATGAGTTCTTCCTGAATAAGATGGATGGATGGATAAATAAATAACATACAAATATGGGATGGGTATGAGATGATGGGAAAGGGAGAGAACCTGAAAATAAAAGAAAATAAGAGAAACTGTCAGGGAAATAATATCTGAAGTGAAGGATGGGGAAACCAGATGACTCCTCGAAGAATAAAGCACACTGTTGCTAATGTCTACAAGTTTGAAGTCCCTAATAATGGATGATGACAAAACTACCCATGTCATATGCCTCCTAGGGGTAATCAGTGCTCATCTCCAGAGTGATACCACTGAGCAATATTCTTGTTTCTTAATCTCCTTCCTCATACCTTGAAATAAAATGGGGGTAATCTTAAAAGACAACCCAATAAATTGTAAAAGTGGTATAAATGATGAAAAATATTTATCATGAACAACTTCACTCAAGAGAAATTAAATACATTGGACTAGATTTTTTATATTTATGTCTTTTTTCAATCGTGTCCATATTCTCTAATTCCGTATTCATTTCTGCAAGGAGTAAAAATGGGAAAATACAATACTCTGGCTATATTCCAAAATTTGGTAAAATGTTAGTTATATGTTATTTTTTGTCATATTCTATGCACAGTATTTCGGTTTTATTGCCTCATAACAAACAAAAAAATCATGAATCTTTAATTTGTCTTTCTCTTAGGCTCTATTATATCTGAATACCACAGCAAAAATGATTTCTCATTAGGTTAAGTTGTAACTAAGGTCCAAAATTCTATATGAGAAAATTAACCTGACACAAGAAAGGTCTTCTATATGTTTACCTATGTAAACTCAAATACCCAAATCAGGAAACAGGAAGAAAAAGGGAAATGGCTTTTATAGCTGCTGTAAGTCAAAAGCATAATAAACTCCGAACAAAACAAACGCCCAAACTGTACTACCTTGTGGAGTTTTCCTTTAAGCAAATACTTGATCTATTCCTTGATACTGTATTTTAACCCTGTGCTATAAAACACTAACTCTCATAAGTAACACGACTAAGGTGTTTCTTTCTTTCTTTCTTTTTTTTTATTTGACAGAGAGAGACACGGCGAAAGAGGGAACACAAGCAGGGGGAGAGGGAGAGGGAGAGGGAGAAGCAGGCTTCCCGCTGAGCAGGGAGCCTGATGTGGGGCTCCATCCCAGAACCCTGGGATCATGACCTGAGCCCAATGCAGACGCTTAACGACTGAGCCACCCAGGCGCCCCACGTGACTAAGGTGTTTCTACTGTGTGATTACACAGGTGCTCTGTCACAGGCAGACATCTCCATGCTGGGTCTCATGATCAATGACGTCACAGAGGTTCACCCAGAGTTTAGAAAAACAAACAGAAAACAAAAAACAGAACAAAACAAAACAAAAAATAAAGTGAACGCTATTTGTGTGCATTAAAATTCAGGATAAGCCATTAAAACTCACATTAGATGTGAGAAAGTTGTAGATAATTCTAAATACTGACAGCAAAGAACTTGTCTGTCCACTAGATAAAATAATGTTGGGGTAGTAATTTTTAATTTAAGTGACTGAAATCATTAGCTCCAATAAGAGAAACTCAGCCACTCCCGGTAATATGTTTAATACCGGAAGAAAAATCAAATATCGAAAATCACAGCGTAAGAAAGGAGAACTCAAAACATGGATTTGAGGGTTTGTGTTTCTGAGTTTCCAGCAGTGAGTACGGATTTCAAAGGTGGTGGCACAGAGCACCCAGTGGGTGTGATGCTGATGACACTTACCATCTGTTTTGGTTTTCTTTTTTAAGATTTTATTTATTTATTCTTAAGAGACAGAGAGAAAGAGAGAGAGAGGCAGAGGGAGAAGCAGGTTCCCCGCTGGGCAGGGAGCCTGATGTAGGGCTCAATCCCAGGACCCTGGGATCATGACCTGAGCCGAAGGCAGACGCTTAACCATCTGAGCCACCCAAGCGCCCACCATCTCCTTTTTTAGAGTCTGCTGCTGGGATCACTTTTGTCTATGTATGTACCGTACTCAATTTCCTCATTTATAAAGAGAGGGTATTTGGGTGGTTTCCAGAAATTCTACAAAACCTGTTTGGCGTAGTGGTAGCGTGGGAAGGGTTGGGGGTAGAGGGAAATTCACCTTCGTTGACCATTTATTTACCTGAGCTCATTCTAGCTCCCAAACCACACTTGCACAATACAACCCTTCTTCTCTTTTTGCCAGATAAAGATCTGACGCCGAGAAGCTGAGCAGCTTTCCTCTCACAGCTGAAGGGGACAGGAGAGTTGGAAGTATGGACCTAAGCACTAGCTCTTTCCAAGCCAACATGCTGCTTACCATTTTACTTGACTTTGCCCAAAGCTGTCTTTGATGATCTGACTTGAACCAGTTTTAGAGTAACAGAAACTCTTTTTCGAAATTCTACTGTTTTCCCTCTGTTGCTCTTGAGCCTTCCCATCTGATGTTCTGCTTTCGAGAGCAGTATTGATGTAAACCACTGAGGCAACCCATGTTGCCTCAAATACAAATTTCTCCATAAAAAGAGCTGAAAATACTACTATAAGAAACCTAGAGTTTCCTTAAAGCAAGTGAATAAATATGATTATATCTGCTTTTGCCTTTTATTCACTATTATATAAAAGCAATACTGTGAGGTTCCTATAAATAAGAGTGGATTTTTGCAAGCCTGTATGGTGAAGACTAAACCAGCTCATCCCTGGCTAAGGGAAAAGCCATGCAAGAAGCACCTACTGCAGCTGTAGTTCTCTTCCTTGACTGTGCACCGAGATGGAGCTGAATATCACGGTGTAACCGGCCCACCTGCCAAATATTTGTAATGGAATTAATAGGGGCTGAAAAAATAAAAACCAGTCGGCCCTCAGGTACCATGCTAGACACTGGTATGAATTAAACAGGAGCCTGGAGTATAAAGCTGGATCATCTAGTAGAGTCCCCACAAGTCTCACGTAGCTTTTTAATATAAATTAATTAAAATTTAAAGAAATTTTGGGGCGCCTGAGTGGCTCAGTCAGTTAAGCATCTGCCTTCGGCTCAGGTCATGATCCCAGAGTCCTGGGATTGAGGCCAACGTTGGTCTTGCTGCTCAATGGGGAATCTGCTTCTCCCTCTCCCTCTGCCCCTCCCCCGCAGCTCCTTCTCTCTCTCTTTCTCTCTCTCTTATTCACTCAC
Organism: Neomonachus schauinslandi; assembly: GCF_002201575.2. Taxonomy (NCBI): domain Eukaryota; kingdom Metazoa; phylum Chordata; class Mammalia; order Carnivora; family Phocidae; genus Neomonachus; species Neomonachus schauinslandi. The sequence goes on along the minus strand of NC_058405.1, from coordinate 141,772,736 downwards.
TCTCTCTCTCTCAAAGAAGTAAAATCTTTAAAAAAAATAAAATTTAAAGCAATTTTAAAGTAAGTTCCTCAGTAGTACTAGACATATTTCAAAAGCTCAATAGCCCCTCTATTGGACAGTGCAGATTTTAATACAGAAAGATGTGCTGAACAGTACTAGTATAGAGTGAATTCAAAACCCACAAGCGAGGAATGAAATCAAGGTCCAACTATGAGATAGTGCCTCCAAGCAGTGGAGGAAAAGAGTTAGAGAAAAGGCAGATTTTCAGGTTTGGCAAGGGATTTGGAAATGCATATATGTATATATATACACACACACACACACATACATACTGAAGTTCTATGTGTACTTGGGTTTGTTTCTACAATTTCCATTTAATTTCACTGGTCCATCTCTTCATTATGTGCCAGCACCACATCATTTCATTTATAAATGACTGACAGTAGGTTTTAATGTCTGCTAGAGCTAGTCCCCATTTATAGCTTTTCTTTTGTATGTGTGCTTTCTGGTTTTTTTAGTTGAGATATAATTGATGTATTCATTGCATTAGTTTTAAATGTACAACATACCTGATTTGATATGTGCATATATTGTGAAATGATTACCACAATAAGTTTAGTTAAACGTCATCAGCACATAGTTGCAAAATTTTTTTCTTGTGATGAAAACTTTTATGATCTACTCTCTTAGAAACTTTCAAATATACAGTACTACAGACCATGCTGTTCATTACATCCCCTGGACTTATTTATCTCGTCACTGATAGCTTGGACCTTTTGGCCCTCCATCACCCACTCCTGCTCCTCACCACCAATTTGTTCTCTGTATCTATGAGTTCAGTTTTGGGTTTTTACATATATATTTTTTAGATTCTACATATAAATGAGATAATATAGTATTTGTATATCTCTTCCTGACTTATTTCAATTAGCATAATGCCTTCAAGGTCTAAGTCATGTTGTCTCAAATGGCAGAATTTCCTTTTTCCTGGCCAAATAACATTCCATTATGTGTGTACACAATTCTTTTTTATTTTATATATAATAAAATAAAAAACTCCCCACAACTTCTTTATTCCATTCATCCATTTATGGACACTAAGGTTATTTCCATGTCTTTACTATTGTAACTAATGCCACAATGAAAAGGGGGGTGCATATATCTTTTCCAAGTTAGTGTTTTTGTTTTCCTCAGATAAATACACAGATGTGGAATTGATGGGTCATATGTTCGTTCTATTTTTAATTTTTTGAGGAAACTCCATACTGTTTTCCATAGTGAATGTACCCATTTACATTCCCATCAACAGTGCACAGGGGTTCCCTCTTCCCCACATCCTTATCAGCATTTGTCCTAACAGGTGTGAGGTGATACCTCATTGTGGTTTTGATTTGCATTTCCCTGATGACTAGTAATGTTGAGCATCTCTTCCTGTTGGCCATCTGTGTGTCTTTGGAGAAATGTCTGTTCAGATCCTTTGCCCATTTTTTAGTTGGATTGTTTGTATTTTTTGCTATTGAGTTGTAGGAGTGCTTTATATATTTTGGATATTAACCCCTTATCAGATATATGATTTGCAAATATTTTCTCCCATTCTGTAGGTTGCCTTTTCATTTTGCTGATGGTTTCCTTTGCTGTGAAGATGCTTTTTACATAGATATAGTCCCCTTATTTATTTTTATTTTTGTTGTCTTTGCTTTTGGTTTCAAATCCAAAATATCATTCTTAAAACCAGTATCAAGGAGTTTACCCCCCTATGTTTTCTTCTAGGAGTTTTATGGTTTCAGGTCTTATGTTCAAGCCTCTCATTTAATTTGAGTTAATTTTACGCATGGTGTAAGACAGTGGTCTAGCTGCATTCTTTTGCATGTGGCTGTCCATATAGCTTTTCTTTTTAGTTTTTTTTTTTTTTTTACTCTCCTTGTACATTTATTTTTCTACACGATCTTTAATACCAATTTATCTAGCTTCATAAAAATGTGTGTTGATATTTTTATTGTATTTTTTATATTTTATGTATTTTTTGCCCTCTTTTAACCTGAATTCTTTTTCAGAGTATCTTCAGTTACAATGTGGGTTTTGTTATTTTTAAAGTACAGTTTTCTTAATAAATCAATAAAATCTACTTATATTACTATGAAATAGTTATTTTGACTTCAAAATGACATAGATAACATGTATCGAGCCTATTGTGTGTTAAGAACATCACATGCATTCTCACTTGATAAAATCCTTCACAAATATAAAGTACAAATTATCTAGTTTATAGATGAGAAGTCTGAGGTGTATAGAGATTATGCAAATTGTCCAGGATATTTAAGCTGAATCTATCTAAAACCAAGTTCTGTACCTATTGAAAATATGAAATATCGCTTCCTTCAGAAAGTAACATTTGTCAGAGTCCAAGTCATACATAATTCCACAAAATGAATACATTTGGTTTTACTAGTGTTCTATCAACCTGAAGAAAGATACAGGGATGATTTTTACTGACTGTGATTTTAAAAGTGATTTAAAAAAAGATTTTAAAAGTAAAAAAGAGCACTGGAGTGAATATTATAGTCTGAAATAAAACAATATCACACTAAGACTCAAGAAAGTTGGGTTCTAGCCTGGTCACTGTTATTCCTTAGCCAGACACATTTTCTTGGCACAGTCAGGCCCCCTCTATAATGCACCTTCTCCTACTGTGCAATGGGATAACATATCTACTCTATCTTCCAGAGTTATTGTGGCGATAAAATGAGTGAACATGCATTATAATGCATGGAAATAATAGAAACATTTAGGCCAATGATATCGAAAGCTGACCTAGCAAATTATATAACAGCTTCAGATAAAGAGAAAATTTAATCATAGGTCAACTCCTCTCCAGATCATTCTGCCTCACCTAGCACTCTTTGTTCTTTTTATACTAGGTCTAAAGGGTGCCAAGATGGTTATTTAATATGTTTCTAAGCAACCATACTTCTTGAACCTAGAAATAGCAATACTAGTGTGTGCCACCATGTAGATAACATTCACCAGAAAGTCTAACTATTTCAATTATATTTACGTAGAAAAGTCTACTAAAAGAATTTGAAGAACAGATTCTTACAAAATGTATGTGGCTTTCATTTTCAGTACTTCCCATTTTCATTTTGCATTTTCTCACGGGACTTACATACTTCTGCTTCTAAATGAATGTTTGAAACACCAAGTAAACTTTCAAGAGGATCATTTCTTATTTTGCCCAAACTGACTTACACATTTCTAGTTTCATTTCTGAGTTGGTATGATCGGTTTTGAGGGAGAATTTATAGGGAGGAGCTCGGGGGAGGGGATTTACTTTGTTCCATAAAATAGCTGCTTTCTGATCCACAATGTATTTTGTTTGGAGATTCTTTTGAATGGTTTATTTCTCTAGAAATACAGTCTTACAAACTCGTGAAGCACGTGACTTGCTTTTGTTCCCTTTTGGGCACTTCCATCTTCCTGTCTCTGCTGTGACATTACCATTTTCCTAGTAGTATTTTAACTCATTTAACTTAGCATTTCCTTTCACCATGTCCTTTCTGTCCCCAAGGTCCTTATGAGAGCCACATCCACTAGATGAGAAATATAAGGTATATAGAGATCATGCAACCTGCCGGGGGGGGGGGGGGGGGGATTAAGCTGGGTCTATCTAAAGTCAAAGCCCATGCAGAAGAGAAAGTCACATATCTGTTACTTTTATCCTCATCCAGGCTGCCCCAGTTTGGACATTAGTACCTCAAAATTAAGCCAGTCTAGCCTTGGTCTAGCATCCTTCTGAGCTACTACATACCTTTTAATGGCCCTACACACAGATTCCTCCATACTACCATCCCTCTCCCCCAGCCCTGCCTGGAATTTTTTCTCTGTCCTGACCATTTATACCAGAGACTCACTTTGACTGAATATTAAACTCACCTTGGTAGCTTTTAAAGCATATAAATGCCTGGGCTTGACCTCAGATCAGTCAAACAAGATTTTCTTGGGGTAGAACCTGGATGTTCACTACTTTAATGTGCTACCAGGGTTGAGAACGACAAGCTTAAATCTATACATTCTTTAAATACCATTCTGAACCCCAGTTTCTGAACTATATCAACCCATTTGGTGCTAATGATCCTCTGAATGCCTACTTTATAGTTCCTTATATTTCTATTACCATTTATAATTGTTTTGGATTTTTTTCGTTATTCATTTAATGAGTACTCAAGTACCGATTTAGTGCCTATTATTTGCTTTTGTCTGTCATATATATGATCTTCTCTATTCAACTAATTAAAACAAACTTGAAGACATAAGTTAGGTCTGATGCTTTTTCTCTACCCAAAATGGACCTAATGCAGTTATAAGCTCATTTCATATCTCAATAACTACTTTTTGGCGAGTAGCTCTTGTTTTAGATTTTATTCGTTTAGCCACCCAGCTTTTCAGCACATATTTGTTGAACTACTAATGATGCAGAAAATACTTTGATAGAATTTTTAGTTTTAAAGAATAATCCTCACCTTGCCTGACAATAAACACCCTTATTTACTTCCTTTATAGTTTTCTGTTTTAATGTTTTGAAGTGATTTGTGGTCTTTTCTATCTATATCAGGCAATGCATCGTAATAAATAAATTTATCAAATACTTCCTATATGTCAGACATTCTTCTGAGTTCTTTGCATTTATTAATTCGGAGAGAAGAAATAACTTTTCCCAAGATTATCTGGACAGTAAGAGGCAGACCTAGGACTCTAGCCCAGACAGAGTGTCTTCAGAGCCCAACACTTTGCCCACAGCAAGGAGACAGTTTTCTGAAGAGACAGCTTTCAAGTAGCGAGATGTTTCTTCAATTCAAGGAACCTAGCCATAGTGTCCTTAGATCCATCGGGCTATGTGTGGTTATTGACTTATCAGAAGAATATTAAGATAATTGTAAAGCAAAAACCTACCATTACTGATACTAAAAGTTGTTCTCACTCAAATGTCACTGATATCACTAAAATATTTTACAGAAAAAAGATCTAAGAAATCTCAACAGCCAATAAGAATAGCATATTTGTTCTAAATTTTTGTCACTTTAGATCATTAAAGAATATTTTGAATCTCTACAATGGCCCCCAGATGAGGTTTGCATTTTTAAGTAGCTGTGAACAAACTTCTCCCTTCTAACTTCACATTTCATTTTTTTCAAAGAGGAAAAAAGCAAAGGTTTCAGTTACTAAAGTAAACAGTCTATAAATGTACATCCTGTCTAAAGAAGCAGAGAATATGAAACCAGAGAATTCTCAAAATTCAAGAAAGGCAGAAATTCACAGCTAATTTACAAATACCTTTGTTCTTCTATACATTTTTCTTTCATCCTCTCCATCCCAATTCCCTCCTTTCCATAATTCACTACCTTTTCTATTTCTCTTTCATCTGTGATTTATTTCTGAATCTCTTGGCAGCTGTGAGCAAAGTTCTTTCAAACATGTATCTTAAGACATTACAGAAAAGTTTTCAAAATAATAAATGCTCTTCTCTTTTCCTCATATATCTGCCTTCTTCATCCATTGCACTCTGCCCATCTTCTCTTTTTTTACATCTTTGCAGTATGAACAATCTCTACATCTCATTCTCTACGTATGTGAAATCACAAAACATCTCCTTCCAATAAAACCCAACTCTTCATTAGGAACATCTAACTTGTGAGGAGTTACGAATTAGGAGCTTCTTCCTTGGTGCGATGTTATACTATTCAACACCCAATATTTACTTAATAAATTCATTATCAAGCTTCCTACCAGGCACATATAAGGCACAAGTTAAGACCATGTAAATTTTGAAGTCCGATATTTAGGCAGAATTGAGAATTGAATCAACAGTGAGAGGGAAGAAAAGTAATATGAAAACTCTCAGACATGTTTACCGAGCTATGCATCAAATAAACATGAATATTTGGACTAAATTGTCTGTAAGGGACTAGGTATGTCTTCTGAGTCTAATCAACCCTGCTCCCAAAACACTAAAATAATTGATATTGGCAAAGAAAAGTCAGCTTCTTCTTGGACCTGTGAACTGGCTGTTTAAAACCACCCTACCTAGGTGTAGGGTTGCTTGCTTGTGGTAACTCAGCCTATCCAGAAACCCTACCAACAGTTTTGTACACCAGACCTAAGAAAATAGTAAACATTCGTGGTAAATAGTAAGTAGCACATTTCCTACTTTTGTCATCAAAGGCAAAAGATGCTGATTACTAAGCCAAAGGCAAAGCAGGTATTCTTACCTTCCCAAATATACCTGAAGTTCATGGTTGGTGCGTGTGTGTGTGTGTGTGTACGTGTGTGTGATTGGTAGAATAGTATTATTTTTGTCTAAAGGGCTCAAGGATTTTTGAAAGATATCACCAAAACTGTTAGAAATAAATACTTCCACTTCACACATAAAAATGGAAATATAATTGAGAAATGAGAACTCTCAGCAAGAACTCTATTCATGTATATTTACTTCACAAATATTTATTGGGCACTTAATATGTGATTTGCAAGACATCGTTAGGTTCTAAAATCGAGTTGTCTTGAGTTCTCCTGTTCAGTATTATGAACTGTTAACTACAATAAAATTAATAAATCTTTTGTAACATTAGCTTAATAATCTCTTTGCAGGGTGAAACTGTATTTATATTTTATTTATCTAGGGAAGTAATAAACTTTCTATAATCTAATGAAAATTTGGAACAGTACTGCTCACAGCTGCCAAGAGATGGAGAAAACTAGAAATAAATCCATAATTGATCATCTTTTAACTGGTATATTCACATCACAAATAGGAACTAGCATTGTCCTTTATCAACACTCACAGGACCAACTGAACACAAATTATGAAGCGAGGAAATGTCAAGACTTGTGCTTTCCTTACAGACCCCATTTTGTCAACATACCTCAACTGTTTTAACACATGCTCTTCAAGATAAGAAAGCACACCACATAAGAGATATATATAAATACACTCAAAATTTGTACAACCGCTTCAAACTGTCACTATAGCTCTCCAAACCACAAACAGTGCCTCCACTTTGCAGGGAGAACAACCGAAGTATTTTAAGCAATTCTCTTGTACAATGGTTTCTTTTCTGTTGGCAGTTACTCAGCCTCTGCCTTGGATTGGAGGTCAAGGAAACTGAGCTGTAACCGTTGATGCCTCTCACCTGCTGATGGCTGTGTGTAATCCCCCCCAGTCATCCATCAGAGGACTCTGAGGTGCAGGCTACTGTGCTTTGTGCATTGGTTCCACAGGAGTCAGGATACAAAGGCTCACATTTCACACTTGGACTTCAATCTACATTTTAATTGTTTCAAAAGAGGTATTTACCTAAGCATACTGGTACTTCTCAGTTTAAAACTTGGCACTTGCCAAGGTATTCAGCATAATTTTTATATCTCCAATGAAAAGAGTGAATGGCTCCCTCTCTCTCTCAAAAAATGTTCCCCTTCTTTAAAGTACACTGTTGATATCAGTGATTAATTTAAAAATGAAAATAACCAAGATTTTTTTTAAATCCCCAAATATATGGTATTGTGATGGACAGAACACAATTGTTGAGGTCAGGATAACCCCAGTATGGATCCCACTTAGGGCCTGTGTGGCCTTAGGCAATTTACCTAATATCTCCGAGATTCAATTTCTTCACCAATAAAATGGAGAGAATAAATATCCATCTCATACATTTGTGTGGGGTTTAAATGAGGTCAAATGTCTGGCATGCTGTGGACACAGTGAATATCAGCTCCCTTCCCTAGTGTGGGAAAGAAAACCAACTAAGTTCACAAGCTTTATTTATCATTGAACATTATTTCTATTATTCTTGAGGGAAATTACCAAATTTAAATTATAACACAGAAAAATAAAATTTCTGAGGCAATTTTAGGGCTCTTTACCTTCTCACATAACACATAGAGTGATCTCAGGGTGTTTGAACAGCAATTCAAGAGGTAGGAGTAATTTCAATCCAAACACTCAGCTAAGTTCTATTATTCAAAATACAGTAGTAAAATGAAAAAAGCAAGTTACATACTAAGTATAGTTATTGCCCTTTGAAACCCTGTTTTCCCTTATAGCATAAGGAGTCTTCACTTACAGCCAAAAAAGTCTAATGTGTTTTCCCCAAGCTTGTGAAAAAGAATAGAACATTTATCATCATTACAGAAACTACATTTTTTAACTTAAATTCTAGAAGACAGTGATAAACATCCTATAGTAATAAAGAGTAGTCCTCAATCTCTTGTTGAAGAAGCTTAAACATCATTCTGTGATGATCTATAGCTAGATAAACTCACAAAGTTACATCATTAATGGAGGCAATTGATATAGAGACTCAAATCTCTAGTTCTGGCAGAGACTTCAAAGAATCACAAAAGTCATACTTACCACAAAAACCAGTTTGTAACCATAGCTAACCAAATACCACGGCATCTGTGGAGTCAGTGAAAGATAACAAAGGGGTCATCTCTGTGTCAAGTAAAGAAAAGGGCTCCTGCTTGATGCCAACTTTCCCTTTATTGCCTGCTGGTTGGTTAGGTGCTCTGCAGACACGGCCCAAGGAGAGGGGCAGGTACGACATGACTTAAACTCTTGGATAACACACAGAGTAACAACTTGAAGCAAAGACTCCAGGTCCCTGGATGTCCTGCAGCCAAGATACCAAGGTGTGGCTATTCTTTTCTGTGCCCTTGACTTCAAATTAATAAATGAAACCTGCTGAGATATGGCTGCCAGTCCTTTCCAAACTGGCATATGGACTCTGATTCTGCCACATGACTCCTAATTCTGCCACTTAGCTGTCTGGCCTATGGTAAGCCACTTCCTCATCTGTAAATTGGGCATTATAAGAGTTCCCACTGTATAGCGTTGTCAGGATTGTTAACTAAGTTAATATTTGTACTTAGAACCCGGCCAGTCTGCAGGAGGTTATTTCTTAGAGTTTCTTAAATAAAAATAGTACATTTCCCACATAGAGGATTAAGATATTCAGAAAAATAATCTCAGATTTATGTCAAAATCTTAGTCTTCAACTAGGCAAGGAATCAGACAACCAAGTTTTTTAATGACTGAAATATAATTTCACTTATTTAAACAGAAGTAATAATTAAACTTGTAAGTGCAAATATGACTAGTATATATTTAAATAAAATATGTAAATATATAAATCACATATACTTTATTTATTATCTACTTTACTTAACATGCTAATGTACAGGGTTCTACTTTTAAGTGTGATAGATTACAAAATCAGATTTAGAAGTATTTAGTCTGTGTGTACATGTGTGTGTGTGTGTGTATAAACAGAATGTTTTCATATAGCTCATAACATTTCTATCCTAAAATTAATTAGTTAAGATTATGATTGTTGACCCTTGTCAACACATCATCTATACTGCATTATTTTCAAGGAATAAAAATCTGATTTTAGAAAGTTGGCTGTGCAAGGTAGAGTCACTGACTAAACAACCTGTATATAAAGAAACAAGATTATGATGTGGTCTTAACTTGAAATAATTGCATTTGTGGTCTTCAAATATTTTTTTCTTTTACATTATTTTTGTGACAAGATGCATTGCCTTCACTCATTAAAAATATTGTAAGGGGATGACTTATAAGGAAACATAGGACTTAGGGACTCTCATAATTTATATTAGAACTTTCAGCACATCTTGTACATGTAAACTTCAAAATTCTTCACTCTTATTTGCAATTAGGAGTACTGTAGAGCTGACAAGTGGCTCCACTTTTTCTCCTCTGTGAATGAGTGTCATATTTCTATTGACGGACCTACTGGTAGATATTTGAACATATATATTTAAAGCATCATGGGGCATTTTTTGTTTTTTTAATATTATATTTGAAATTAGACTAGAAATTTAAAAATATATAATTATAACCTAATAACTAATTCAACAATAAAAACAAGAGATCAAGTCAATGGTTGTTTTACTCAAAACCCATTTCAAATAATCAGTTTAAATGATTATTCCTGTTTTACTCATTGAGTTTACCAAATATTTAATTGACTAGACCAAACCAGCATCTGATTTTTACAATATATAAAGATATATGCCTCAAAAGCTGTAGCTTTTCTAATAGTTTATGGTCAGATTTACAGAAGTGAAAAGCACTGAAAAACTATGTTCTCATGTTGGTATTGAATTAAATCAATTAACCTAGTGGTCTGAGATCTTCCTTGTGGAGTGGGGAGAGTATACTGCTATTTTAGTTTTACTTTTAACCAATTTTTAGTTTTAGTTTCCTCTAGAATGGGAGCCATGTCTGATTCACCTTTCTATCTTCTCAGACTTTTAGCACATATTATGTATAAGTAAAAATATGCTAACTCAAATGGGCAAGTTGAGCTTGCTCTAGAAGGTGCTGAACAACACAGACATTTTTAAATTATGACCATGGTATTTAAGATACAGGTACATGTACTGCACGTCTTTTTCTCAACACTGGAAAGTAACAATCACATTTAGAGAAGTAATATATTCGTATGTGGGGATACCTACTCAAAATATTTGGAGGGTTATTTTTCTGTCTCTTCCAGTTAGAAGTGCTTCTTGGGAATTATGACCTTCAACTTGGGTAACATACTATTCATTAAAACACACACACACACGATAAACATCCTACCTATTTCCTTCTTGGGCTGGCATTTTTTTTTTTTGCATAAGTTGAAAATGGTTCTTCAGCTATAAGAGCAGTGTAATATTGAATTCAGACAGAAACTGAAATCAAAGCTCTCAAAAGGCATATTTTGGGAACCATCAAAAAACTGACTTCACAGTTCAGGTAGGGAATCACTGGCGAGTAACGTGTACACAAAGCACATATACAGGTTTAGCCATATGCAAGGATAGGATTTTGTACCTAAATTAGTCATTCACAGCTAAAGACCAAGACCAAACTTTGTTTAAAACTAAGGTATGGGGGGGGTGCCTGGGTGGCTCAGTCAGTTAAGCATCAGACTCTTGATTTCAGCTCGGGTCATGATCTCAGGACTATGAGATCAAGCCCTGCAAAAGGCTCCATGCTGGGTGTGGAGTCTGCTTGGGATTCTCTCTCTCCCTCTCCCTGTGCCCCTCTCTGACTCCCTCTCTAAAAGAATAATAATAACAATAATAATAATTATTATTATTATAATAAACTATAGTAACAATGATAATTGCTTCATTGTAAGGAAATCCTAGACAAATTGCACATAAATGGTATTTTCAATAATTAGAAAATTGTTGCAGTAATCCAGGAGAAAGTGGATGAGGCCTAAACTTCTGTAATGTTACTGAGATCAAAGAGAAGTGGATAGTTTTGAGACACAGTTAGGTAATAGAATTGACAGGTCCTGATGGTCCATTGGACGTAGGAAAGAGAAGGAATGAAAATAATGATCAGGTTTCATGTCTGAATGTGTGAGTGGGTAATTGTACTATTTACTGAGATCAGGAGCACAGGAAAAGCTTGGGATGAGGGAGAAGACTGAAAAGATGAATGAAGCTGGGATATGTTTGAGGTACGTATGGAACGTCCAAATGAGGATATCCACGAAGCAGTATGCCATTGATCTGATAAGAAGTTAGACTGAGTATAAATTTGGATGTATTAGAACATAGGTGGTCATCAAAGCCGTAAGTGTGTGTAAGATTACTCCAGAAGATAATGTAGAACAAGAAGAGGGAAAAGCAGAGAAAAATGGTTTGCTATACCATTAAAATGATCACTAAGAGGCACTGCCTTATTGAAACATTGAAATATTGAAAATAGATCTTATGACAGCATTGAACGATATTGTTGAACAGCAATACTGTGAAGCTGGCAAGGCTGTAAATTAATTTTGCTTTCTACCCCTTTGACATCCTTTAGTTACACAGTGTGGTTTCCTTAAGTTACCACACAGAACTCCCTGAGCTGTTGAGGCCAAACAAACAAGCATGTGGCATGAGGTTAAATCCTCCAAACCACACATCTTATTGATTTGTATTTTCAAAAACATAGATTTGTATTTTTGAAAACAACCAAGCAAATCAATTAGAATTATAAAAATCTTCTAATTTCTCATGTAAATTAAAACTTGTGTAAATGATTGATATCATACATGTTTCACAGCTGCCCATTTTTCAACTTCCTCTCCAGTTTTTTCCACATTAGCCTACAAGAAAAGAAATAACTGGTTTTAGTTTTTTCTTTTTTTCCCCAGCTTTTTTTTTTTTTTTTGAACTCTCTTTTATTAAAAGAGCCCAAGACCTCACTAATCATAGGATCTTTACCTCTGTTCTTTGTCTGATCCTAAAGTTAGAAAGGACATTCTATAATTTTTAAACTCTATATTGAACTTTACTAAAGAAGCAGGATTCCATGTATATCTTGTGAATTAATGTTAAACTAAACCAATATGCCACAAATAAAATCCCAGGTCATACATGCTATTATACACTATTCTTAAACTATTTTCCAAGACCATTAGCATTCTAATAGCTGCTATATACAGTTTTTTGGGGGGTTTTTGGTAAAATTTTTCAATAGTTCAAGAAATCTGTAACATCAAATAGATGAATCATTCCTATCCCTGTCATCAAAGCCAGGGTTCCAAATTTATTTTTTAAGTTATTTCTTAAGCCTGGTGGCCTTATGAAAATACCACCCCCCAATTTGTTTTACACACACTGAATTAATCTTCATTTATGTTTTTATACATTGTAAAGTTCCCTGTGGGAAAGCTATTGAATCTTCCTTCTCAGCTACAATAACACTAATACTTATGATTTAAAATATGTCTATTAGAAAGTCAGATGGTTTCTGAAGAAAGGCTAGAATGAGGGCATAGTGCTCACTATGACTGTGTGGATGTAACACTCTTCTGTGATCTTTGGTATCATGAGTTATTTTTTACTTCTCCTGCATCTAAAAAGAAAAAAAAATGACATGCACCCTCAGAATATTTAAGGCAGGAACTGATTCTGAAAGTCTTAGGTTGACTGTGGAATTAAGAACCATGTAAGGTTCAATACTTTTGAAGTGCTTTCCTGGCATGTTTTCCAATAAAGCATAAAGCTAGGTTGAAAGTTTCAAGAATTGTCATTTGTTAATAGAGTAATATTCAGACTCAGAAAAATAGTAGGGAAACTAATATTTTGGTTTGATCCAAAAAAAAAGTGTCCAGTTGCTTCTTCATGATCAAGTGATTTTTTTTTTCCTAGAATGAAAACAAGAGCAAAGCACCATTACCTATCCCCTATATACTCTTACTGGTTTGACTTGTTTTCATTAGTATCACCTTTTTGTAATGGAATGACATACGACTCGAGGAATATTGGTGATGACTGTAATCAGTCTGAAATTCCAGTATTTCCAATCAGGCCTAGTGGTTCAGTATTTTCTTATATACTATTCATTCCAAATTGAAGGAAATATTTTCTCTGCCCTATGTGTAAAATAATAAAAATTATTTTAATATATTTACTTTCTATTTACCTTAATCTTGAATACTGATGGGTTAATCTGTCATAAACATTCAATCTCTAGGTTATCACAGGACTGCTTGTGTTGCGTCTGCTGTACTGTAATTTAGCAGTTTACTTGTCAACCTCCCTTTAAACTAGGAACCCCTCAAGGATAAGAATGGGTGCAGAATGAATGAATGTTCATCTATATAAATACAACATCTGAAAAGTACCCAGCTCATAACAGGCAATAGTAATAAGTGTTTGCAGATAAATGTACTAGATAGACTGAATGGATCATGGCAGTATTAATTTAGAAAGAGAATAGGGAAGCAGTATGCAGAATTATTAGAGCATGGCTTCTTGCACAATCAACTGTAGGTTTAGCTCTCAAATCAATCATTTACTAGCTGTATAAATGGGGAAAATTATTTAGCTTTCCTAAACATCAGTTTTCTTTCTCTAAGAGGGGAATGGTAATGCCTGCCTTTAAGGATTACATGAGGATTAAATGACAAAATGTATATAAAGCCATTATCACTGAATGTGGCTCATGGTAAAGCTTTCAATAAATGACAACACAAACAAAATGAGTTTAAATAAACAAATATTTCTAAAAGGAGTATTTTTTTTTCCTTACTCATTGTTAAAAAGGAACTGGACTTTTGATTCAAAATAATCAACTGAATATCCATATTTATCTCACCTCTCTCCCATGAACCCATTTGAATGACAGTAAAAACTGACAAAAAGAATAAATCTGTGACAGTGCTAAAAATAAAGCATCAAGAGAATTCAAAAAGTAGCCACAGTGAGAGAAAATAGATGAAGAACTGTTATCCAAAATATACGAAGAACTCTTAAATTCAAAACAAGAAAATGAAGAGCCCAATTTAAAAATGGTATAAACCTGAACAGACATCTGACCAAAGACGAAATATAGTTGGCAAGTAAGCATATGAAAAGATAATCAACATCATATGTCATTAGGGAATTTCAAATTAAAAGAATGAGATGCCACTACATAACTATTATAATGATACAATCCAAAACACTGACAACACTAAATGTTGGCAAGCACACAGAGCAATACAAACTCTCATTCACTGCTAGTGGGAATGAAAAATGATACAGCCACTTTGGAAGATAGTTTGGCCATTTATTACAAAACAGAACATGCTATCGCCATGTAATCCAGAAATCCTGTTCCTTTGTATTTACCCAAATGAATTGAAAATTTATGTCCTCACAAAAACCTACACATGGATGTTTACAAAATTTTATTTATAATTGCTAAAACCTGGAAGCAACTAAGATGTCCTTTAGTAGGTGAGTGGGTAAATAAACTATGGTACATCCAGACAATAGAATATTATTCAGTGCTAAAAAGAAATGGGCAATTGAGCCAAGAAAAGACATGGAGGAAACTTAAATGCATATTACTAAGTGAAAGAAGCCAATGTGAAAAGACTACATATTATATGATTCAACTATATGAACAACAACCCAGAAATGGCAAAACTGGAGATAATGAAAAGACTAGTAGTTGCCAGGGGTCACAGGGAAAGGAGGGATGAATAGGCAGAGCACAGAGGATTTTTAGGGCAGTGTAACTAATCTGTATGATATTACAGTGGTAGATACATATCATTATACACTTGTCAAAATCCATAGAATATACAGTGCCAAGAGTCAACCCTAAGGTGAACTATGGGCCCTAGGTAGTAATGATGTACTGGTGTAGATTCATCAATTATAACAAATGTATGTGAGGAATGTTGATAGTGATGGAGGTTGTATTTGTATGCATGTGGAGTAGGGACAGGGAACTCTGTGTACTTTCCACTCAATATTGCTGGGAAGCTAAAATTGCTCTCAACAATAAAATTTATTAATTAAATAAAAGAAAACAAATATTTTCTTTTATTTAATTAAAAGATAAATGCATGTGTTATTTTCTTCAAAACCAAAACAAAAATCCTTGTTATTCACATTAACATCATTTGCTATTATTATTGCTATTTTAACTTTGTTAAGTAATCAATCTGTTATCATATAGTGATATTAAGGGCATCACTTCCAAATATTGGACATTCTATAATTACTGGTTTCTTAAAGAAGTATCTTCATTGATTTCTAAATATTTCATCACATCCCTTTTTCTCTTAGGGTAAACTATTTCTGAGTTTTCTCTTGTGTTTTGAGGTAGCACAACTTCAAATATACACAGCGTTTTATAACTTATAAAATGTGCTAGAGATTAAATTTTTATTAGTTCATATCCCCTGCAGTATAGAAACAGGAGGCTTATAAATCAATCTATGTTAGTTAATGGTTTTCTTCTGTAAACTGCTATCTGCCATCAGTTCCTATTTTATTGTTAAACACAAGCAATAACACCTCAGAAATGACTCAGAAGTATCAGTGTATTACTGCAAGTCTGTAGAAATTAATTTATAGATTAACATTCATCATTTTTATTTCCATGGAGAAGCAATTAACCATTAATAGTAACCTAGTTTAAACCTTAGTCATTAGGTCACCTGTTCTCCTCATTGCTATGTCTGCCCCAAGATGGAAATTACAATATTGTTTTAATTTTTACTTCTTATCCTAAGTCTCTGGACACATATTTACAACCCCAAGTGGTCCTGGATTTGAATCCTATAATTAAAATGTGGCCTCAAGAAAATTTCCAGAGCAGTGTTATGTAACAAACCTAAGATACAGAAGCACAAATAGAGATCTGTATGAGAACAAGATAAAAAAGAAATTTGAAAATCTTCTTTTTCTTGTATTCCCCAAGCCAAGTTAAAAAAAAGCAAAACTTAAATAAAACAGAAAGAAAAATGGAGAAAGATGCATTCTCTAAAATAATGTTTGGTATACAACTTTGTAAAGACATTGATTTGCTGTGAAAATCTAGGTTTCTTTATTCCAGTTTGCTAATTTTTCATGAGACAGTGTAGGTACAAGTGATGATTACCAAGGTGGAGAGGAGAAGAGGGGTTGGTATTAAAGTGCATAGACAGGGTGAGCTAGTACTTGTGATTAATCATAGTTCACCAAAAGAAGAAATATTTGCTATAAATTTTTCTCTTACTTTTTGGTTCTACAAAATTGACATTTTTGTTGCATTATGGTGAAAGATGTGGGAAATACAGAATAAAATATTTATAATCCTATCTAGATCTATTGTCTATGATCAGAATATCTACAATGACAGATCAAGTAATTAACTCAATGTCTGACTAAATTGTCTTAAAAAATATAGTGGCTATTCTCTGGTTCTTTAAGAACTTGGCTTTGTCTACCTAACATCTCGTTTTTTAGGATTCTACCCCAACTCTATCCATAGTAATCCTGATCAGTCATGCCATTTGGATTGGGTGTACCACCAACCTGTGCACCTTCTCTCTCCCTGGCCTCAGTGGAGTTCTTCACTAAGCCTAAATGCTACTTCCCCTTGGCCATGGTGACTTATTCAGAGGTGGGGAATGTAACCAAAGGCAATTCTTCCCAAGAGTTTTCCAGGGATATCTGCAAAGATATTATATGATTTCAGAAATATACAAGAAGCATATAAAGAATTGTAAGCTGTTTGGTAGGAGATAAAGGCAAACTTAAATACATGGAAAAGCCTACCATGTTTCTGTAAAGGATAGGAAGACTTAAAATTGATAAAAATATTCTCTCTAGATGAACCTATACATATTATTCATTTTAACCAAAATGAGAAAATACATAAATACAAGAATGTTCAGTTATCTGAAAGGATAAATGCATTGGAATAATTTGGATGAAACAGATGAATTAGATTTAAGTGTAAAAAGACTGGAAAAGGACTATGACCCTCAGTTATGACACTAGTCTTAAGGGGGCATTTGATTTGTCTTACCACAGATCTCTATATGGTATGGTTTCCAGGAACGAATTTTGGATATAAACTAGGACTGCCTGCACTGTTCTGGGATGTGAAAATGGAATAAACCAGCATTTGAGTGAATACTGAAATGCATTCAGCAACGAACCGCTGGATAGAGTATAAGACAAATAATGATTCTAATGAAACTTGAGGAAGAGCACTAAATGGAATGTAATATATGGTTCCCTAACTTATCTTTGCTTATGACGCTATATGGGGCTAATTGTTTTCCTCAATCCTGTGACAAAAAGAATTGGAGGGAACAGGAATAGCAAAAACGAGTTGGCTGTCAGTGAATTCTTAATAAATAATCGTTGAACTGAAAAAAAAATAACAAGTAAACAAAATTGACAAAATTTTAGCTGGACTAAGAAAACATGAGGACTCAAAATCATAAATGAAAGAGGAAACATTACAACTGATACCACAGAAATACAAAAGATCATAAGAAACTATTATGAGCAATTATATGCCAACAAATTGAATAACTTAGAAGAAATGGATAAATTTCTAGAAACATACCACCTTCCAAGACTGAATCATGAGGAAATAGAAAATCTGAACAGACTACTAGTAATGGAATTGAATCAGTAATTTTAAAAAAAAGCTCAACAAACAGAAGTCCAGTACCAAAATTCTACCAAAAAATTCTACCAAATATTCTATGAAGAAAGAGAAATCCTCAAACTCTTTCAAAAAATAAAAAAGGAAATACTTCCAAATCTTTTTATGAAGCCAGCATTACCCTGATACCAAAAACAGACAAGAACACCACAAGAACAGAAGATTGCAGGCCAATATCCCTGATGAATATAGATTCAAAAATCCTCAACAAAATATTAGCAAACCAAATTCAACAATACATGAAAAGGATCATACACAATGATCAAGTTGATTTATTCCAGGGATGTAAGGATGATTCAACAACCACAAATCAATCAATGTGATACTCCATTAACAAAATGAAGGGGACAAAATTATATGATCATCACAATAGATGCAGAAAAAGCATTTGAGAAAATTCAGCATCCATTTATGATAAAAAAAATTTCAACAAAGTAGGTATGGAAGGAATGTAACTTAACATAATAATGCCATATATGACAATCCCACAACTAACATCATACTGAAGGGTGAAAATCTGAAAGCTTTTTTTCTAAGATTAGGAACAAGACAAGAATGTCCACTCTCACCACTTTTATTCAACATAGCACTAGAGGTCCTAGCCAGAGCAATTAGGCAAGAAAAAGAAATAAAAGGCATTCAAATTGGTAAGAAAGAAGTAAAGCTGTCACTATTTGTATATAACATGATATCATATATAGAAAACCTTAAAGACTCCACTGAAAAAAATATTAGAACTAACAAACAAATTCAGTAAAGTGGCAGAGTACAAAATCAATATACAGAAATCTGTTGTATTTCTATTCACTAAAAACTATCAGAAAGAGAAATTAAGAAAACAATCCAATTTACAGTAGCATAAAAAAGAATAAAATGCCTAGGAACAAATTTAATCAAGGAGATTAAAAGCCTGTACTCTGAAAACTGATGAAGAGATTGAAGAAAACACAAATAAATGAAAAGATACTCTGTACTCACAGATTGGAAGAATTAATACTGTAATGTCCATACCACCTGAAGCAATCTACAGAGTCAATGCAATCCCTACCAAAATTCCAATGGCATTTTTCACAGAAATAGAACAAATAATTCTAAAATTTGTATGGAACCACAAAAGACCCCAAATAGCCAAAGTAATCTTGAGAAAGAAGAACAAAGCTGGAGGCATCATGCTTCCTGATTTCAAACTATATTACAGAGCTATAGTTAAGGAGGGCAGTTGTTATGATGAGCACTGGGTAATATATGTAAGTGATGAATCACTAAATTCTACTCCTGAAACCATTATTACACTATATGTTAACTGACTAGAATTTAAATAAAAATGTGGAAGAAAAAAGAAAGGAAACTGCAAAACAAAATCCCATCAAAGCTATAGTAATCAAAAGAGTATGGTATTGGCATAAAAAAAGACACTTAGATCGTGGAATAGAATAGAGAGCCCAGAAATAAATCCATGTATACATTGTCATTTATAACAAACGAGCCAAGAATATACAATGAGTAAAGAACAGTCTCTTCAGTAAATAGTGCTAGAAAAACTGAACAGCCACATGCAAAAGAATGAAACTAGACCACTATCTTACCCTGTGCACAAAAATTAACTCAAAATGGATTAAAGGCTTGAATGTAAGATCTGAAACCATAAAGCTCCTAGAAGAAAACAAAGGTGGTAAGATCCTTGACATCAGTCTTGGTGATGGTATTTTTGGATTTGGTATCAAAAGCAATGACAACAAAAGCAAAAATAAACAAATGGGGCTACATCAACAAAAAGCCTCTGCCCAGCAAAGGAAACCATCAACAAAATGAAAAGGCAACCTACCAAATGGAAGAAGATATTTGCAAATCATATATCTGATAAAGGGTTAGTAACCAAAATATATAAAAAGCTCATACCACTCAACAGCAAGCAAACAATAAAATTTTTTAAAAAGTATGCAATGGATCTGAGTAAACATTTTTCCAAGAAAACATACAGATGGCCAATACGTACATGAAAATACACTCAACATCACAAATTATCAAGAAAATGCAAATCAAACCACAATGAGATATCACTTCACATCTGTTAAAATGGGTATAATCAAAAGGACAAGATATAATAAATGCTGGCAAGGATGTGGAGAAAAGGGAACCATTGTACACCATTGGTGGGAATGTACATGGGCACATTCACCATGGAAAACAGTATGGAAATTCCTTAAAAAATTAAAAATAGAACTACCATATGATCCAGCAATGCACTTCTGGGGATTTATCCAAAGGGAACAGATACACTAACTTGAAAAGACATATGCAGCCTATTTGCACTGCAGCATGATTTACATTAGTCAAAGTATGAAAACAACCTAAGTATCCATTGGCAGGTGAATGAATACATAAAATGTGGTATATACAGTTGATCCTTGAACAACAAGGGTTTGAACTGCACAGGTCCACTTATATACAGATTTTTTTTTTATAAATATAGTAAAGTACTATAAATGTATTTTCTCTTCCTTATGATTTTCTTAACATTTTCTTTTCTCTAGATTACTTTGTTGTAAGAATAAGGTATATAAGACATATATCATACAAACTATGTGTTAATCAACTATTTGTGTTACTAGAAAGCTTCCAGTCAAGTAGGTTATTAGTAGTTACATTTGAAGGGAGTCAAAAATTATACTTGGATTTTCGACTATATGGGGGATTGGCACCCCTAAGTCCTGCATTGTTAAGGGTCAGCTGCATATACAATAGCACATTATTCAGTCATTTAAAAGGAAGGAAATTTTGCCATTTGCAACAACATGGATGGATCTTGAGGGTATTACGCTAAGTGAAATAAGTCAGACGGAGAAGAACAAATACTGTGTGATCTCACTTATATGTGAATCTGAAAAAAGAAAGAACAAGCTCATAGTCACAAAAAACAGACTGGTATTTGCCTGAGGTTGGGGGTGAGGATTGGGCGAAATGGTGAAGGGAGTCAGAAGGTACAAACTTCCAGTTTTAAAATCAATGAGTCATGAAGATGTAATAATGTACAGCATGGTGACTATATTGCCTATTTGAAAGTTGCTAAGGGAGTTGGATCTTAAAAGTTCTCATTGCAAGAAAAAAAATTCAGTAATCATGTATGGTGACAGATACTAACTAGACTTATTGTGGTAAGCATTTCACAATACATACAAATATTAAATCATTATGTTGTACAGCTGGAACTAATATAGTGTTGTATGTGAATTATACCTCAATTTAAAAAAGAAGAATCTGGTTAACAAATTAAGATATAATAATAAAATGAATGCTAAATATCCACTGAAACATTTAACAGAGATCTATATGATTTTGTATGAAAATAAATTTCTGCCATATTACAGGATAAAAGATTTTAGTTACAAAAAAAGTTATTAAACAAATATGCAATTGCATCACATATCAATTACAATTCAATTACATCTATTGAGTGCTTATCACATGTCAGGCACTGAACTACATACCAAGTGCTGCATATGCAAATGCACACATGTGCAAGCACATAGATATACATGTGTACATATGCATCACACTTTTATTACCTTTGTAGAATGGGAGTGCTGGAGCATTGAGTAGGGTGCAGGGGGAGGATTGAAAGATTAGGAGGTTCAGGAAGGGTGAGGTTCCGGTGCCTGAGTGGCTCAGTCATTAAGTGTCTGCCTTCGGCTCAGGTCATGGTCCCAGGGTCCTGGAGTCGAGCCCCGCACTGGGTTCCCTGCTCAGCGGGAAGCCTGCTTCTCCCTCTCCCACTCCCCCTGCTTGTGTTCCCTCTCTCTCTGTCAAATAAATAAATAAAATCTTCAAAAAAAAAAAGAAGGATGAGGTTCCCTTACTACTACACAGAACAGTATTTGCTTGAATTATTTTTACTATGGACATGTATTTGCTTTATTATCAGGAGAAAAATTAAAGATACTTTCATTTGAGAGAAAAATATGATATTTTTTTAATTCTTAGAAAAATTATTTTCAAAAAGATCAACTATAATTTTTGTATGTGCTACTTTCTTAAGTATGGTGCCTTATTCATATTTGTATCCCATATAGTTTCTTCATATGAACAATTATTAATAAATGATGGCTCAACTGAACGACAAGTTACTTTTATTAGAAAGTCTTGGGAACAATAAGATTTTACAGATCGGGTCTATTAAGAAATTAATGCTATAAAATATTCAGTTTTTTAAAATATATATTTCCACATAATATGCTTATTTAAAATAGTATACAAATGTACAATTTTAGTTTTTGTGATTAATGTTGCTCTTTGGATATTTAATATTTTCAAACACAAACACAGCTTATCCTGTTCCCTTTGATGAAGAAAAGTTCAAGTAAATTTATAAACTACATATGTATGCACATACAGATTTTGGATATCTTTAACAGATATATTCTGAAATTGATATAAGATAATATAAGAAAAATCATTTGTTTTATAAGAATTCCTCCAGTAAACAGTATCTTAAACCATCACTCCTACTGCCCTGTTATAGGATGTATTTGGGCTCACAAACACATAGTTAAAATGCTTTGTCATATAATAAAATGCCTTGACTCGAGGGGCAGAATTATTTACCCAGATTTAAAATATGGAGAATGACAAAGAGGGGTCTTAAATTCAATTTTAAAATTCACAAAGGGTCACTGCCACAAGAAACATTTATAACTGAAGGTTTGACTTTCTGCTTTTCTGTATTGCTATCTTTTGTGCCAGTTGTGTTATGAAATATGACCACATCAACTCTGAAGGAGAATATTATCCCATTCAATCAAATGAAATCAAATAACCTGAAAAGTTTTCACCTCTGTAGGGTGGAGGACTTTTTTCCAATGGTCAGGTGGCTATGTTTCAAGGATCCTCTTGATAAAGACCTTCAATATCTCTGGAAAAGAAATACTAAAAGCCAAGTAGTATTGCACTGAAGTCACATATGGAAATATGTGGATTTGAAAATCACAAGTACACCCAATTAAAGGATGCATTATTTGACACCAAGTCACCCTCCTGAAAATAGTGCCCTTACTATGAAAGTGTGTGTTAAACAATAAATAGTAATGTTTCCTTTATAAATCCCTGCACTCTCTTCCAGGAATATACTGCTAAGATGATTTTCACTGAGTATTCAGGATATGGAGCATCTGGCTTATAACAGGACTATCTTCAGAGAAAGACATGTATCATATGATCTCACTGATAGGAGGAATTCTTAATCTCAGGAAACAAACTGAGGGTTGCTGGGGTGGAGGGTGGGGTGGGAGGGATGGGGTGGCTGGGTGATAGACATTGGGGAGGGTATGTGCTATGGTGTGCGCTGTGAATTGTGCAAGACTGTTGAATCACAGATCTGTACCTCTGAAACAAATGATGCAATACATGTTAAGAAAAAAAAAAGAAGAAGAAAATAGCAGGAGGGGAAGAATGAAGGGGGAGAAATCGGAGGGGCAGATGAATCATGAGAGACGATGGACTCTGAAAAACAAACTGAGGGTTCTAGAGGGGAGGGGGTGTGGGGATGGGTTAGCCTGGTGATGGGTATTAAAGAGGGCACGTTCTGCATGGAGCACTGTGTGTTACGCACAAACAATGAATCATGGAACACTACATCAAAAACTAATGATGTAATGTATGGTGATTAACATAACAATAAAAATAAAAAATAAATAAATATATAGTAACCAAAAAAGGATTATCTTTTATAAGAGTATATTGTACTTTTATACTACAAGACATGTCTCCACTTCTAAATGAAGTGGACTCAGAATTGATGTATTTAGTAATTATAATTTGGAAAATTATATGAAATATGATTTTTCATCAGTGAAAACTGTTAGATCACAAGATAAGAAGATACTGAGTGAATGACTAGCTATGTTCACTCTTGCTAAAAGTAGCTAAAAAAGAATGAGGTAATCCTCATTATAAATAAGCAGATAAAAAATAATTAAGAACTGAGCACACCTACATTAAAAGAAGACGTTATAGGGTAGAGATATGAGATCGGTCTTGTTCTCTTGACACTATTTTATAAAGCATTTCATAAGTATTTTGTAACAATTAAATTCTCTTCCTTGCATGGCTAAAGATTATTTAAGATTACTTAGATATTTAACAGAAAAATCACTTTGAAGAAGAAAACACTTCAGTTTGTGTTTTTGTGTGTAGGAGTGATCAGACTCCTACAACATTGCTTAGTAATTGAGCCCATAGAAGCATCCTATTGGGCTGGTAGTTGGTCTAAATGAAAGGCCTGATAGTGATATTTAGATGTCAAATTAAAATATCATCATACCTTTTACAGGAAGAGAGAGAGAAAGAAAGAGAGAAAGAAAAAGAAGAAAGAAGAAAGAAAGAGAAAGAAAGAAAGAAAGAAAGAAAGAAAGAAAGAAAGAAAGAAAGAAAGAGAAAGAAAGAAAGAAAAAGAAAGAAAGAAAGAAAACAAACTTAGAATCTGGAAACTGAACCAGAAACCTCTTTGGCACCTGGAAGTACTTAAAAAGATACAAAAAGTAGACAATTTGGGCAGTTATTCCCATAATTTATCTTGTGTCTTGTATCAATTTGTTAAGGGGGGAAAATAATGGGCATATCTCAATGTGTTAAATGTATAAAACTAGAATAAACCAGATTTTAATCTATATTTCGTTAGGGCAAAGTGTAGTGCTCAGCAACATGAATCCTAGACCACAGGAATTGTGAGTGAAAAATCCACCCACAAAATCCAAGTATGACAAAAAAAATAGCAGAGACCTCTGCAGATTGTAATCTGAATGAATTCTTTGAGCAAGAGGAAAAGGTACACCAATTGTTAGCAATGATATTTTGAATGAGCATATATGGATTGTTCTGTGGTTCTGAAGGATGAGAGAGTATGGATGTGGGGGAAATGAATTTCTAAAGCAAAAGCCACCTCCAAAATGTTTCTTAGAAGGATTTTTCAGTTTGTTGTCTTGAGATTTGTCTGATTATAAGATTCACCTAGCATGCCTGTTAAAAATACAGATTTGAAACAACTTCCCCCCCCCCAACCCCGATTCTGATCCAGTAGGTTGGAATGATGCCATAATCTGTTTGTTTTTGTTTTTTTAATAGGAACCCAGGTATGAGGGCGCCTGGGTGGCTCAGTCAGTTAAGCATCTGACTCTTGGTTTAGACTCAGGTCTTGATCTCAGAGTCCTGAGATCAAACCCCGAGTTGGGCTCCTCGCTCAGTGCAGAGTCTGCTTGTCCTTCTCCCTCTGCTCCACTCTCTCTCTCTCTCATAAATAAATAAAAAATGTTAAAAAAAAAAAAAAGGAACCCAGTTATATAATAAAGTAGATTTAGGAAACCCGTTCCTAGTCTCTTTAATTGTTCAACCTTGCTCTCGACCAACATGCCTGATTACTGATCATTCAGTATTGAATAAAGGAAACCACCATCATTCAAGTGAGCAAGAGCTATGAGAGAACAGACTTTACATTACTTCAATGGGCACCACTGTGGTAAATTTATATGTTTTGTTCTCCCAAAAATGTTTTTTTATTTTTAGTTAGAATGCTAGTAAAAATTACTAGAATCATAGCATATTTTCATACTGTTGTTATTTGATGTGGTTGTGTTTTCATTTAAATAGAAAATTAAATAAAAAATTAAAGAAATACATTTATTGTCACTTCCCCAGTCTTTATCTCATTTTCCCCAATCTTCTCTAAAACAACAAATTTAATAATTCTCAACATGCAGTACTGCTACTTAATGTGATTAAGATTTCCCGGCCTTCAGTGTTTGTGATGATGTGCCCCAGTTATCTCACATTGAAATTCTGAAGCCATGTATTTATGAATGAAACAGCCTATAAATCGGAAAAAAAATAGAAAGCACTATTTTGCAATTATAAAACTTTTTTTTTAAAGAAAAATAACCCCAGCATAAGTAGTTTTTCTTTGCCATGATTATTAAAAGTCTTTTATATTGAGTAATCCGCTGAGGATTTTGGTTGACCTTACATTATCACAAGGATGCCAAGTTTCCCAATTGTTCCTTTGTTCCTAAAGTTTGTGAATCTAACCTTCTTCAGGGGATGATGAGCTCAAACCTGCTGCTCTCATTAGAATGCCAACTGAAAATACTGTCCTAAATGAGTTGGCTGTACCTATCTCTTAATTTGCTGTAAGTACTTCCTTAAATCAATGAAGTGGACCAGGAAAAGGCTACATGGTAGAACTGCATGAAATCTGTTCTTCATGGACAACTTCATTGAGTTGACTATTAATAAGACTTGGGATTTTGTGAAAGGATCGAACAAGAAACAACCCATTACTGTTTTTGTTTCAAGAATATATTGTTGAGAACATGACCCATCATTGTCATAAAATGCATAAAAAGTAACTATGTTAGTTCTAATGATGTACAAAGACATACCCCCTCATATAAACCCACAGAGGTACAAACACAACCTCACACTATGGTCTCTGACTTCCCTTTTTTTCTCCTATACACTAAAGTAAATAAATAAATAAATCCTGATTCTTTTCTTCTATTTATAATTTTTAAAGTTTTTTTAAATAAATTCATTTAATTATTTTGTGGGACAAGGAAGGATGTCCTACTTCTTTTCTTCTACTACTAGCATTTCTACTACTACTATTGGCACTAGTACTAACCAACAAGGATTTACGAGCATTTACTTTGAGCTCCCTTATCAGATGAGGTAATTCTGATCATTTCTGTATTATAGATGAAGTGATGAGAGTTTAGAGAGGTTAAATAACTGATCCACAGTGCAAATGTCAGATGCAGGTTTTGAAACTTGATCCTAGGTCCTAATTTAAGCCCATATACTAACCGCTGTGATATGTTGTAAGTTTTAAACATGGTGATATTAAAGAAATTACTAAACGCTATCAATTTTGATGGTATAATTTGAAATCATAAACAATTGTTATAAATGTCTTTATTTCCCATTTTCAGTCAGTGAAATTCTATCTTACAAACAGAGCTTAGTACTTTACTTGTTAGAAGCCGTGACTTTTTACTTTATACCATAACAATCCAAGAGCTCAGTTCACAGTTATGAGAAAAAAAATGGCAAAAAATTATCAGCTTTCAAAAAAAAGCAACTACCTATTAAACAAAAAGAAATTACTCTCATATTACCGAAGTCTTCTAGACTGAAGTGCAATACTCCTGGTCAGCTTCACTATTGGGTTACCGCATCACTATCATCTTATGTTAGACTCCAAGTCAAATGGCTAACAGAGATGTTAGAAGATATCTATAGTGAGGCTACCTTACCTGATTTCCCTCCCATTCTAAGTGCCTCCTCAGATCCTAACACCTAATTCTAGCTTGCCATGCACAAGAAGTACACTCTATTATATCTGCCTTAACATAAGATTAGTTTCTTTGCAATACTCTCTTTTGAAAGATGGGTCTGAGGATGGCAACTAGAAGGTAGCCATCTACATTTCCTGCTAGTGGTAAGCATAAATTAGGCTGCAGATTCTTGGAATACTGCCATGAAGACAGGTGGTCCCTTACATTTTTATTCAGGGCTCCTATTTCCAAGTGCTGAGAAACCACAATGATAGATGACATGAAATGCATGGCTAGATATTCAAGGAATTAGTTGAAGTCAAGTATTTATCAATTCTATCCTTTGACATTTGCTCTCTGGAGTTAGAAACTGAATTTTCAGTTGCCCTAGTCTATCAAGTCCTGTCATGGCAGACCTCAAAGTTTTGTATGGAATTTTCTATAAAGCCTGTTCTTCATTTCCATGGGGACATGAGGGCTATTCCTGTAAACACGAACTATAAAGATTGGCAATTTATACCTGTTTCCTCAAGCTATTTGTTAGCAAAAGTGAAACAACAGAATGCAGTTTTTAACCTTGCTTTCATTACATACATACCTTTAAAATGTACTTTATTGCTTTACATGTTTAACTGGATAGATGACACTGGCAATCTTCTTTAACAGTTACTTTTATTGGTATAAAAGTATATCGGGGTTATGGAAGTTCCATATATGCCCAATTTGTACAAGCCAGAAATCACCATCAGTCATTCCAGCATCTTATCAATCACTGTCAAGTCATGTTGCTTCTTAGCTTCGCCATCTAATCAATCATAAATGCTACTGATTGACTCCCTAACAATTTCTCAAACCCATCCCTTCCCTCCATCACCCCTGGCATGGCCATTGTTAAGGCTACCATCATCTCCGTTCCAATTAATTACCATTGTCTCCTACCTGGGTCTAGGTCTGTCCTCTTCCCATCCATCCTGTATGCTACTGTCACAGTGTTAATTCTAAGAGCCAGACCTAATCATGCTCCTCCCTCAATTAGAATCTTTTAATGACACCTAACAGACTAAAAGGGATACATCCTAACTGCTTAGAATGTCATACAAGGCCCTTTAAAATCTGACATCTGCATACCCTTCCAGGCTTACTTCTCATCACTCACTCTACTCCTCTACCCCAGGGATTAGCAAAATGTTTTATACCTAGTAGACAATGAGTACTTGTTAAATTAATAATTGAATTGTTTAAAGACACTGATACACAGAAAAGTTAAGTGACTTGTTCACTATCTATACAAGTTGACATAGCTACCAAATGTTGTTTTCCTACTTTTTAAATCCATCAACTAATAAAAGAGGTATGCATTTATATTGTTCTCTACATAATACATCCATTAGCTCACACTTTAAAGGAGAAAGTGTTTGGTCTTGAGTAAAATTTCATCCTCCCTTTAATAAGATAGATGATTAAAAAAATGGATAAAAATGGGGCCAGGCTCTGAATCAAGGGAAGAAGTTGCTCCTGTATTCATATTCTCCATTAATACCTTCCTCGAGTTGGCATTTCACAGTATAGACCCATCTATTCAAACCATGTGCTGTGAGTTGTCTTGCATATGCTTCCCCTATGGGCTGTTTCAGGGAAATTACCAGCTTTCAAGTGAGGTCTTGGAGTAATGTGCGGGCTCCAAGCAACTGTGTGCTACTTTACCATGATCCCTTATGTCTTTGACAATTTGCAATTCTATAAATCACAACATAAACATAATTTTAAAATAATTTTATTCATATGTTCCAACTCTCATAGGAAATTTCACTATGCTTAATGCATTTAATAAATCATTAAATAAACCAAATGAAAGCAGAATGTGATATAAATAGACATGAAAGGCTTTCCCTGGGTAAAATTTAAGTTTACAAATGAGCCAAGAGACTTGACCAATGGGAAGAAAGCCAGAATGTCTCTAGGGGAGAAAAGGCAATATACAAACAATTGCCTATGGTTCAATGTTAAAATGACTGTTGCCTATTTCCCCTGACGTATCGATTCAACAATTAAGTTTTATGTTTCATTTACTCTGAATTTTAGAACTTTTTAATGTTACCCTTTGACAGGGATCATGGTATAGTGATAGTATTTCAGGCTCATGTAAGTTCAAAATAGTGCATTAGGACACTTTCTGCCTGAACACTTTAAAGCTCTCACTGCTTTTCCTCTGTTCTTGCCAGCAACCCCAATATTTTAGGAATGTACAATAAATTAAATATGATTCCTGCCCTTGGTATTCAGTGCCAGTCTGTGTTGGAAATTAAGTCTGGTACTATTCTTTTAATCTTCTCTTCAACCTTGAAATCTCCCAATTCTGATTTTTGTAAAAGTCAAAGATATAGCTAATTATGTCAATAAATGTCATAAGTATTCTTAAAACTATTCTCAAGAAAAATTGATTAAAAAAATATACTATGCAGCAATTTATGGTAAAAAAAGTCACTTTGAATAAAAGATTGAATGATTTTTTCTAATCATACAGACAGAGAAGGTTCAACCAATTTTCCCTTTATATCTTTAAATGGTATGGTCACATCAATGAACAATAACGCTTCAAGAAGAGAAAAAGAGAATATGGAAAATATTTTCATTTTTCTGATGTACTTTTTAAGTGAAGATTTTGCTATTTTGGTTGTATTTAAGATTATAAGGCCCAGGACTGGTTTACATACAAACTAGTTCTCAGAAAGCTACCTAATCTCCATTAATCATCATTTCCTTAATCTGGAAATTAAAAGGGTTGGATTGGATGACTTAATCTCTAAATGTTCCCTAAAGCCCCTCATGCTTGTAGCATTCTGCAATTTCATTATTCTTCATGTGCATTATTTCTTAATCCCACTGTGCTAATTTTCATGCTTGTCAGAAATGTCTTATTTATTTTATTTATGGCTCAATGTTAAAAGGAACATTTTCTTTGCATGAACTTTGAAGGAGCATAACATTTTTCTATCATTCAGCAGGAAGAAGCACAACCCCAGAGAGACAATATACATCATAAAAACTCTTACAATTATTGCCACATATTTATTACGAACTTGAGAATGGGTGATCTGAACCCTGATCGATAAGGAAATCAAACAGTTACCTAGAGTGAAGATTTTTTTTAACTGGCCTTTTAAGACAATAAAAAAATATTGAAAGACATAATGGTTATAACCAATATTTTTTAAATGATTTTATTTATTTGTCAGAGAGACAGAGAGAGAGAGAGTATGTGTACAAGCAGAGGGAGCGGCAGGCAGAGGGAGAAGAAGGCTCCCCACTGAGCAAGAAGCCCCATGCGGGACTTGATCCCAGGATCCTGGGATCATGACCTGAGCCGAAGGCAGATGCTTAACCGACTGAGCCACCCAGGCGTCCCTATATCTAATATTTATGTAGTTTTTATTACCAGAAGACTCCGTGCTTTCATAAAATATTATCCAAGCAATCGTCACTCCTGGAGTGGGAAATCACCAAGAAAGTTACTTGATTCTCTACTTAATAATAGCATTTGGGGGCGCCTGGGTGGCTCAGTTGGTTAAGCAACTGCCTTCGGCTCAGGTCATGATCCCGGAGTCCCAGGATCGAGTCCCGCATCGGGCTCCCTGCTCAGCGGGGGGTCTGCTTCTCCCTCTGACCCTCCCCCCTCTCATGTGCTCTCTCATTCTCTCTCTCTCAAATAAATAAATAAAATCTTTAAAAAAAATAGCATTTGAGTACAATTGCTTTCTACTGGATAATGAAGAAAATACTATAGAGTGGAAACTATCTTAGAATGCCTGCCCAGCCCGTATCTTATTTGAGAAGGCCCTCCCACTACCATGTAGCAGCCACTTTTTATACTTTGTTCCCTGCTCAGAGATGACTGGATCAAGAGTGGAAGCCCTCCCCTACCATAACCAATCCATTGGCTGAGCTGTTACAATCAATATTCTCAATAACTATGTTAAGAGACACTAGCCATTTGGTCAGTGGCACTCAAGCTGGAAGGCCATGTAACCTACGAATGGGTATCATATGCACTTTAAAGTATCAAGAGAGAAAGGAGGGAGAGAAGAGGAAGGGGTAGAGAGTGCTATATTTTTACCCTTGTGTTATAAAATTTTCATCCTCAATCAATACTCTCTAACTCAATCTAATTTGCCTTGATTTTTATTCCTTCTAACAAATTCTTCCCTAAAATCCAATGACTCTCAACTTATTCTGTGATTCTCTCCATAAACCCTCTTTTATTAGACCAATGTGGTATCTAGTTAACTTCTACCAACATTTGGAAAAGCAAATAAGGGGATTCGCTAGGTATAAAACAGTCATCTAATTCCATTAATGATAGCTCTGACCAATTACATTTAATACGATGTGATCTTTTTTTTTTCTGAAAAAGATTAGTGTCCTTCCCAGTCAACTTTGAGAAATAAAAAAGAGTTCAGAGAGTGACTCTATGCAGATCCTGGATTTTCCCTTTCTCTACTTTCTCTGCAGAAAGTAAGCTCTGGTTCTTCAAGTTCCTATTAGAAAGTATCTGATATGAAAAAGTGATGGAAACTAAAACTGATTTAGAAGAGTTTTTGTTGTTTCTAATTATTGCCTAAGCCCAGGAAAACACAAAACTATTTTTAAATGTTTTTTTTCTTTACAAATTTTAATATATTTGCATGAGAAATGGTTTAGCTTGCATCAGTTTTAAAAAGAATAAAAATATTACTTCTGACTTATTTACCCCTAACTTAAATCCTTTTTCTGTGTATATCCCTCAGGTTATATGGGTATGTGTGGGTATATGAAATCATTTAGCAAAAGCAGAACCATTATGCATGACACAGAAAAGGAATTTATAATGGGGGTTGACCTTATATGATTGTGGGAGCTGGTTAAACAATTCTTGAAGACCGTTGCTTCTGCATCTGGTGCTGGCCCGAAGTCAGCAGGGTAAGCAGTAAGGAAGAAGAATATGAAAGGAGAAACCAGAACTAAAGTCAATCTCTCACAGCCTCCAACTTGGATGGTGTGGGTGTGCTGCAGGAGAAACTCATACTTCTCATCAAAAAGCTAGCTCAGAATGCACCTGGCTGGGGAGTCAGAGCAGCTGAAGGTCTGGCAGGAACTAAGTAGCTGCAGGCCCACCACAGCCCTCACCAACAAGGTGAGTAGAGCATGGTGCCCTGGACTGACTTTCTAAGCATAGAAGACCATGCCTTTTTCTTCATTTCCACCTACCAAATTTCACACACAATGTCTCTTGCATCTCACATTAACATGGAAGTAGGCAAGCAGGGAATTCTGGAAAATTTATTTCTAGCTTAGCTAAACTGACATAATGCAAATCTACCATACTGTGCTTGTCACTTGTTAACATCCTCTCATCAGCAAGAAACAAACAATACCCAAATCTTGACTTCTTCATTATTTGACAAGTTATTCCTGTGTTGAAATAAGAAAAATTGTTTTTTTGTTTTGTTTTTTTTTTTAAAGATTTTATTTATTTATTTGACAGAGAAAGGCACAGCGAGAGAGGGAACACAAGCAGGGGGAGGGGGAGAGGGAAAAGCAGGCTTCCCGCAGAGCAGGGAGCCCGATGCGGGGCTCGATCCCAGGACCCTGAGATCACGACCTGAGCCGAAGGCAGTCGCTCAACCGACTGAGCCACCCAGGCGCCCGAAATAAGAAAAATTGTAAGGTGGCCACCACGTTTCAAGTTTCCATATTTTCCCACCAGGAACCAATGTAATAGGTTAATAGTTAATGTTAATAATTATATAAATATGTGTATAAATATATAAATAAATAAATTTTAAACAAATAAAATGTTGCTAAATTGAATTAAATTTTATTACTTTGCAACTCACAGCCTGGTACTTGGCCTCACCCTTCTTTTTATCTGTGTCAATATCCCCTGAACATCAGGTCAAGCCCATATTTATTTATTTCCTTCCTCTTCCCAGCTCTTTCTTGAGTAATTGCCAATAATGTACAACATGGTGCAACCTATGCTTAGTTCCCAGGCTCTTTAAATTGTTCAGATTGTAAAGAGAGGGTGTCTGATGACAAAGAGCTCAGACTTCTAAAATATCAACCCAAATGGAAAATATGTTACTGGTGTTGTCGTAGTGCACTTCTCTGAAGGCCTGAATGCAGCACGTACTTTGTTGTACACTCGGGCTATTTGCAAAGCTTCTGTGGGTGGCACAGTTCATTTTTTTATATGAGATAAATCCTCTTGTCTCCTACAGTTAGTGGAGTTCTATCTTCTCCAACACGGTTTTTTAATATTTGGACCTTCATGAGAATGTATAAAAGCCATGCACTCTTTCCTCAAAACAAACAAACAAATATACATGTAAACAACTTTAGAAGAGTCAGTGACCCTCTGAAGCCCATCTATGAAAATACTCATAGACCCCAAATTAAGAAATCCTATTTTTGTTTAATGATGATGGTTATAAAGAATACTTGAAATCTCTAGGTTATTAATTCAAATGTATCTCGTTACATTGAAATCCCTTTAGGGTCGGGATGCTTACACCACATTTTTAAAAGACCTATGAGCATCTACACAGGCAGTGACTGTCCTTTTGAAGCTGTTTTGGGGTTTAAGGCTGTCTCCCTCCATCCAAACTGTGTCTTATATTTTTGTTACTGTTTGACCACCCATCTGGTGTTCTAACAACATGTTTTGCACTTCATTGATGCCCAATGCGTGTATTTTTTATACATCTTAAATTACCAAGCAGTAATGGATATTTCATTCTTTATGAAAATGTTTTTAAATTTTCTAATCATATTTTTCCATTTGATGCACAGGCCTTTCATTTGCATGAGGTGCTGATCGAATATCAAGGTTTGGACACTGGAGACAATCTTGACACAAGGAAGAGATTTCTGTTTTAACCAACTGAGCCACCCAGGCGCCCAAGAGATTTCTGTTTTAGTAATTAAGCCCACTTACATTAGGAAAGTAGGTTCCCACCATTGAAAGAAAGCCCAGTTTGCCTGGAGAATTTTTTTCAGCCAACACACATCTGTATAGATTGTCTATCATCTAAATCACAAAGTGAGGCTCTGATTTTTAATTTGTTCTGGCATGAAATTGAGTATAACATCTGCTTTGCACATGTTTCACCTTTTTACCCCTTTTGCTCATTATAATAGTTTTTCTACTAAAGGTTTCCAATTGCAAATGTTTTGAAATCTTGATCCTTTTTCTTCAAGATAAGAAGCTTTTAGAAATCAGTCTACTGTTCTTAAAACTCAGTAAAGATGACATGGTATCAAAGTGAGGAAATCCACCAATTAGAAAAAAAAAGAATTTACATAACTTTGTCTAAAACTGGCTTCTCTTTATTTAGCTAGGTGGTGAGAGAAGATGTAAATTGTTACTACAGTATTACCATGCCCTTCTGCTCACTGTGGTCCTCCCGCATGCCCCGCATTTGCATACATCACGCACCATGGCCTCCTGCATGGTTTTGGGGATTAGCCACAGAGCTCTACCTCCTTGAATTTCAGCCAAGTGACTCTCAGAAAAATAAGAGGGAGAATGGGTTGAGGGACTGGTACTGATGTGCTATATCCAAAAAGTAAAGACCTCATAGTAAAATACTGTGGGTGGAGACAGAAGATAGCAGTATATGCTAAATAACTTACTGAATTTTTTCCACATTTTTTCCCTTTCTTCTGCCTTCAGATTTCCAGCTGGTAAACAGGCTTTTAAATTCCTTGTCTAGAGATTCTTCCTTCACTCCCTGAAGATATTCTGCAGGGTGATTGGGGAGGGGAGGGCCCCCAGGGGGTGAAGGAAAGAGAGATTCCCTGGGATTGGACATGGACACTGGATAGAAAGAAGTGTGTGGGTCCTCTGTGTGCATGTGTGTGTGGTGTGTGTGTGTGTATGGGGGTTTCCTGCACTCAGAAGTCACATGCATATGGTACCACTATGGGAAAACAACAACCATCACTCACCAGTGTCCAAAAAAAACCCAGGAAATGCCAGAAAATTAGGGGACTTATATTGAAATGGCTTGCTCTTCTTCTAGTCTGCACTGAGATTTTAAAGCATTACTTTCTTTTTTAATTAAAAAAGAAACAAATTCACAAAACATGATAACTTCTTTTAGCTCTGTTTTTTAAAATGAGGGTGACTAGAAGAGGGCCAGTTGTAACCACATAATTTAGGTGCTTCAAGATGTCTTTCTCCTAATTACTGCAAGAATTCATCTCCACACCATTATATGGTAATTTTAAATATACCCACACATGCAAAAGCATTCCTTGAAGTGCAATGCTCTATGTAAAGTAATGCTAGACAACAATAAAAGAAGCCAGATACGTGTTAAAATACAAGGTGAAAATCAATAAGAAAAAATTCTCAGAGTAACTTTTTAACATTCAATATTGTGCAAATATGCAAATTTATCAAACTTCTAGTTTCTCTCTGCATTTATAATTAGAAAACTCTAATTTGGGAGATGTCTCTTAAAACAATTTTCAGTTATTCAATTCTTTTGAGAAATTCCAGTAACTCAAAAATATCAATTGTATGATGAGTGAGGAAATCACTCATGAAGAAAAACAACCTGAGATCCATTCTAAAGGGATGCTATAATTTGGTTGAACTGTATCCCTTGCTAAGTCACTTTCAAAATTAACATTGGAGAGGGATAAATTGTTTTGATAAAATTCCTTTTGCAAAACAGTAACTACAGAAAACATAAAGCTTTTTAAATCTGCCTAATTATATCTTCACTTATATGCATTTTTAATGACAAACTCAAAGTAATTGCTAACTCTGGAGTAATGGAGTATAGAAACCTATTTATTTTTGTTTAAGAAACACACAGCTGCCCCTTTGAGAGCCTTCAGAAAGTAGTTATATGACTCACCAATGCTGGAAGTTCCCAGCATGTATGGCTTACACATGTAATTTTTTTTTTTTAACCACTTGTTCTTTACATTTAGGAGTGAATGGCTGAATTTGGAAATGCTATGTCTTGTTACTGAAAAATAACACTACACTCTGTAGTCTAAAGACTTCTTTTATATTCAGCAAATTTCTCAAACCCAGAGTGTAAATATGGGTGTAAAAAAATTCCATCAGCCCAGTATTGCATTTTTTAAGGAGCTTTAAAAAATAAACTTTTGGGGAAATTGCAGATATTTTTGTTTTCCAGCTTAGATGTACATTACTCTTTAACAGAACTAGTAAGTTTTGCTTTGAATTAATGCAGAATTACGCCCTGGGCAGTTTACAGACATATGAGAGTATAACTCTAAATAATTAGACAGATTTTCCCTACCACAAATGGATATGTTGGCATTCTATTCATTTTCTTCCATGGCAACCAGATAATTCAGAGCGGTGGGCAAGGACATGGAGCAAAGGACAGGCAGCATCTGGGAGAAGGGAGGACTGTATCCAGGCTATGTTTTTCCTGCAGGCCACTAACTCACTCTGAGCCTCAGTCTTCCCACCTGTAAAATGGACATTATACTGAGTACCATATGTTTGACATGAAAATTGAATAATACTCTGTGTGGAAAACACAGTCCGGTATCCTCTGCAGGAGTCCTTGATGACAGTGAAATTACTGTAATCATTGCTAAGAGGTCATTGCTAAAAATTGTGGCTCATGTCTGTGCTCTGCCAAACTCCCTTAGTTCCCTTTAGATATTCCTGGATATGGTGTTTTAACTTCCAGAAGCCATACCTGTTGACACCTCATCAGCAAACCACCCTCAGGCTAACAGAGCCTACTTTTCCTATCTGGACGGAGAACAGAAAGAACCTGGAGATTTATGTCCTCCAGGTATAGCCTGTTGCCACTGACTGACCTTGTGTGGCTATAAATATACCAGTTCCCAAGACCTGGGCCGGGGCAGTTTGAGAGGTGGCCCGCATGCCTCCAGAGCTTCCTAATGGGACTGGGACAAAGTTAAGCTCCCTGGAACAAAGTTAAGCTCCCTGGAACTCGGCTTAATATTGCACCTTCCCTTGTCCTCCTCTCCTTCCCAATCCTACTGTCTGTTCCACTTGTACTTTTTCTTGGGGACATTTCTTAGTAAACCACTTTTCTACAAATTTTTATCTGAGGGTTTGCTTCTGGGGAACCTTGATCTAAAATAGTGATGAAAAAGGAGACAGGGGGAGAGGAGGAAGGTGAATATCATGGTTAATTTTACGTGTCAACTATACTGGGTTACAAGGTGCACAGATACTTGGTTAAACATTATTTCTGTGTGTGTTTGTGAGGATATTTATGATGAGATTAATATCTGAGTCTATAGATTGAGTAAAGTAGGTTGCCCTTCCCAGTGTGGGTGGGCCTCATCCAATCTGTTGAAGGTCTAAATAGAACAAATGGCTAAGTAGGGGAGAATTAACTGTCTCCGCCTGATGGTCTTCAAGCTGCGACATCAGTCTTCTGCCTTTGGACTTGGATTGGAATTTACACCATTAGCTCTTCTGGTTCTCAGGCCTTCGGACTGTAGATCTTGGGGCTTCTCAGCCTCCATAATTGCATATATATTTTATATATATGGATATTTATATATCCTTACTGGTTCTGTTTCTCTGGAGAACCCTAATACAGAGGAGGATTCAGGAGTAAAGAAGTTTCTAACATTCTTTACCTCCTTTGAGTTTGAATAAGAAAGGTGGGGGTGGGGGGTCAATATGCTTGATAAGAGATTTTCTGTGGTAGCTGATAGAGCCAGGACTAGCCCTCCTCTCTCTCCCTCTCCAAGGAATATGTGGGGGCACAAAAAAAATATGAGTCAGAAGACATTTCTTTCCTGTTGGATTTCCAATGTGTACAATTACTGCCTATTTACAACATTTCTCTGTACTAGTCTATAATCCTGCTCCTATGAGCTTCCTTAAGGTCAGCTGCTTAAGGTAAGGGGCCAATCCCCAATGCTCACTGAATATTTGATGCATACATTAGTGGCTGAGTAAATCAATAGAGTGAACTTTACAGAATTATCCCATCAATGCCGTATTTTGAGTTTCAAATTTTATAACATGTTTCTTTAACTAAGAGAGATGACGTAGCATGATGAGAAGAACAGAGCCAAGTGTCAGGAGCCCTGAATCCTGACCATTGTGTTTTCTGTCACTACATACTAATCTGATTTGGGACAAGTTGCCATCTTTTAGAGATTCAATTTCTTCGTTAATATTTTAAATGTTTGAATTTTGAGTATTCTGTTAGCTTTAACATTATAGTTTGCTACTAGAAAAAGTCAGGTTGGGAAGAATAAAAAAAAAGCAATTTTTTTTTTATTTGAACAATGTCTAAAATCCAGAGTGATGACGAGAGAACAATCCTGGGACCTGGGACAAGTAGAATTTTGCAGCCCTCTTTTTTTTTTTTTAATTTTTTATTGTTATGTTAATCACCATACATTACATCATTAGTTTTTGATGTAGTGTTCCATGATTCATTGTTTGTGCATAACACCCAGTGCTCCATGCAGAACGTGCCCTCTTTAATACCCATCATCAGGCTAACCCATCCTCCCACCCCCCCCCTCTAGAACCCTCAGTTTGTTTTTCAGAGTCCATCATCTCTCATGGTTCATCTCCCCCTCCGATTTCCCCCCCTTCATTCTTCCCCTCCTGCTATCTTCTTCTTCTTCTCCTTCTCCTTCTTCTTCTTCTTCTTCTTCTACATATATTATTTGTTTCGGAGCTACAGATCTGTGATTCAACAGTCTTGCACAATTCACAGCACTCACCATAGCACATACCCTCCCCAATGTCTATCACCCAGCCACCCCATCCCTCTCACCCCCCACCACTCCAGCAACCCTCAGTTTGTTTCCTGAGATTAAGAATTCCTCATATCAGTGAGGTCATATGATACATGTCTTCCTCTGATTGACTTATTTCACTCAGCATAACACCTTCCAGTTCCATCCACATCGTTGCAAATGGCAAGATCTCATTCCTTTGGATGGCTGCATAATATTCCATTGTATATATATACCACTTCTTCTTTATCCATTCATCTGTCGATGGACATCTTGGCTCTTTCCACAGTTTGGCTATTGTGGACATTGCTGCTATAAACATTGGGGTCCATGTACCCCTTCGGATCCCTACATTTGTATCTTTGGGGTAAATACCCAGTACTGCAATTGCTGGATTGTATGGTATCTCTATTTTCAACCTTTTGAGGAACCTCCATACAGTTTTCCAGAGTGGCTACACCAGCTTGCATTCCCACCAACAGTGTAGGAGGATTCCCCTTTCTCCGCATCCCTGCCAACATCTGTCATTTCCTGACTTGTTAATTTTAGCCATTCTGACTGGTGTGAGGTGGTATCTCATTGAGGTTTTGATTTGGATTTCCCTGATGCAGCCCTCTTTAAGATGACAAAATTACAAACTCAAAACTTGGTACAAAGGTGTATATTATTTTAAATGAGAAAAAAAAGAACAAATTACAAAATTCAAAAGCTAATAAGTGGTACAAATATCCAAAAATTTTTTGAAAATTTTCCTAAATTTTTTGGCTGTATACTCCTTGACTGCTTCTCCACATGATAATAGTTTTGCAATGTCATAGAACAGAAAGATAATTTAATCTTGCTTTTGCATGATTGAAAAGTTCTCTTTCATGGATTAGAAAATATTTTAATGAGTTTAACATTGGAGCTTTTAAATTCTATTGTGACATGCTAAGGGAGTATTTGCCATTTCAAAGCCTCTGCCAGTCTCCTACCTTTTCACTTTTTGTTTTTGTTTTTTTTTTGGCTTCCATTAACATACTTCATACCAGTTATAGTTGAATGTTGATCTGATTAACAGTTATGAAAAATAAAATTAAACTGAAATTAAGTCATACACAGTAAGTCAAACCAAAATGCATTTTTAAATTGCTGCTCCACAGTTTTGAGCAGTATAATTGTTTAATCAAATTCTTCTTCTATCATATACATCAACTTACTGATACATGTATGTCAATTTTCTCTCCTGTAAACTAAGTAGATTTTATAGGATGGCTGTTTTCATTATATAACTTTTAAGTATAGAACAATAGCACAATAATCATCCATATACCCACTATCTGGACAATTGTTAACATTTTGCCATATTTAATTCACATTTATATTTGTCATTTTACAGTACCTGTAACAATTTTGCGTGATAGTTCCTCTGAACCTGCCAGACTTCCTTAGGTAAAAATGAACAAGATTCTCTAAAACATGATGTGATATATTTAGGTACATAAAACATGCAACATTGCACTCAGAGGTATTCATGGTGTAGTACAGCACCGGGGTTTCTGATAAATTCTATTTTGTGCAGTTCTTGCACATAGTGCACATACTGCATATTTAACTATATGCTTCATTAGCCAATATATTCCTGATAGAAGAGAACTTTCTTTTTGATTAGGCATGCATGAGAATCAAATCCTCAGCTTCCCAATTTGCTCATATTCTGATTGGATGACTTTTCCCAGATTAGCTGTGTCTCCATTGATTTTGACCCATTGTTTCCCTCATTCCCCAAATACTTCCTGCACCAGGCACTGTAGTTCATGTTGTTTTAAGACTTCTAGGCATGGATAGTAACAGTAGGAGATTAGAATTCATTCGTACCCTGGAGAGCTAGCAATAACTTCACTTTGCACAGCAGTCATTGCAAGCAAAACTAATTATCTAATATGCTTTAAGTGCAATCCTGAGAATGCTCATAGTCATTCCAATCCCACCTGATGATTGTGTGTGTGTGTGTTTAGGGGGCAAGGGGTAGGAGATATTGTAAGGGAGGAGAAGCCAGGTTGAAAAGAAATAATGGCCTTAAGCAATTATGGCTAAGATAGTTTTCCTTGGCAGGTTTAAGGTAAATGACTTTAAAAAGAGCCTGTATAATTGAGAGGACTGGAACTTGTAGTGTAGGAGCTTCATGGTATTATCTTTCTCTGTCTGTCCTCTCATATATCTCAGCCTTAAACCAAGTCCAACACACCCAGAGCTAGGACTCTAAAATCATCCTATAAATGGGCTTGTGATTATGGAGGAAAATATTCTTGATTTCTGAATATAATGAGCTGAAGTATTTAGGGATGAAATGTCCTGACATCTATAATTCATTTTAAAATGATCTGGCAAAGTCATAAATAGATATTCATGCATTGATGAAGCAACTTATGCAAAATGTTAGCAATTGTTGAATCCAGATGGTGTGTATATGAATGTCCATTGCACCATTTCTTCTATTTTTCTGTGTGCTTGAAAATTTGTATTAAAAATATCTAAAAATAAGGCACCATACAAAACTCATCTACTCAACAGAAGAGGAAACAGAGGCACAGATAAGTCAAAGGACTTGCTTAAGGTCACAGCACAAGCTGTTCTTCATTCTCCTTAGCTGCTTCTCCTGATGAAAGGAGCCAGGATTCTACTTAGGGGGTTTCCTATGATGAAGATCAGGTGTGCATTTGATTCATGCTTCAATATCTCCTTTATGACACAATAGAAATATACAGATTGTGATAACAAAATGCTAAAGAGTATGATTGTTCCCATCTTCCACTCATGAGTAACGTCTAGGCAGTAGAAGTAGCCAGGCTATGACTTTGCCACCCACTGACAAGCCTGGGAGCCAACAAAGAGCACTTTAGCTGATCTCCAAGAGTGAATTTCTTAGTTATATGCCAATTCTGGTGTTTCCTTTGTAGATGTTTAGCAGTTTTCTTTATTGGGTAAATGAGGTATTATTCTCCTGAAGAAAGCAGATCACTTAAGGAAATCCAGGGGATACTTTCTCCTATTTGAGGAAGCTTTGCAACCATATGAAAATGGGCAAAGAAAAAAGGAAAGGAATGATGATGAGTTTATCCTACCTCAGCTGAAAACTCTACAACATTCTACGATTTCATTTTGACAGTTAGGCAGTTCACAAGTATGTATTAAGTATGTTTCTATGTCCATATCTATCCTAGCACAAGGTGGTTACAAGGTGGATAGTTACTGAAGTAAAGATGTGCTTCAGATTAAGACTAGATGTTACAATAAGGAAGGCAAGAATCTCAGACATCCTGCTGGGCCTCATGGAAACCCAGGAGTCACAGGAGCTGGGCCTACAGAGTCCCTAAACACTCTGAGGAACTGGAAGTACATCAGTTTTCCAGGTTAGCTCTTTCTACTTGGTTAACTCTTTGCACCCCTAGCTAAAGAGTTGCATCGGTATCAACAGTAATATTGAACATATGTTATGGAGTAGACATTGTTCTAACTGCTTTATCTCAATTTGTACATAAGAGAAGGAAATTAAAGCAGAGAAAATTTAAGCAACTTCCCAAGTTC
The DNA here is from genome assembly GCF_002201575.2 of Neomonachus schauinslandi. Lineage (NCBI taxonomy): Eukaryota > Metazoa > Chordata > Mammalia > Carnivora > Phocidae > Neomonachus > Neomonachus schauinslandi. The sequence goes on along the minus strand of NC_058405.1, from coordinate 141,730,061 downwards.
ATGGAGCCAAGACTTGAACATGGGAGTCTAGACCCAGAACTCTTACTTTTAGCCATTTACTTCTCTTGCTATAGTTATTTAACATTTCTCTGTCTTTTGTCACTACCAACTAATCACCTCATCCTCTGCTCTGAGTAGTACACATACTCTTGCTTGTTAGGTGATGTTTCATAGCTTCTGCCACTGATTTTTCTCTGTGTGTCTTTATATTCCTGTTCCCACTGACAACTTACTTTATCTATCTCAAGTTCATATTTTAGAAAAAATTGAATTGTTCCCATCAAACAAAACTATTATAGTATACCATCTCCTCATTCTATAATTTGGCTGCCCTCAGGTCAGATGCCTAAATATATTAGTTATCTACAGCTGTATAACAAGTTACCCTAAACTGCAGTGCCATTAAATAATCATTTATTATATTTATGGATTTTGTGGTTAAGATTTAGGATGAGGCAGAGTAGGGACAATCTGCTTCTGTTTCACTATGTCCAGGCCTCTCCCACAAGACTAGAAGTCTGGGGGCTATAACCATCGGAAGGCTCATTCACTCATGTATCTGGTGATTGATGATAAGAGGACTCAAACAGTTGGGGACAGGAACAGCCGGTCTCCTTGGACACCTCTCTCTATGTCTATATAATCTCTCTAAAAGATCTCTCTGGGATGGTGGCTTCAGGGTAGCTTGACTTCACATGATCACAAACCTCCACGTATCCCAAGAGAAAGAGCCAAGGGAAAACTGTATTGGTTTTTTATGACCAAGATTTTGAAGTCAGGAAGCATCAAGTTCCTTTTAGGCTCAGACTCATCCAGAATCAAGGGAACGAACCCTAGACCAAAAATAGGAAAGGGACAGTGACACCAATAAATAGGGAACTGCTCCTGGAAACACTCAGCTCTTTAACAGTTTCTTCCATGGGCCTCCCTGGCCTCGAAGATATAATCTGTACTTCCTTTAGAGCCTGAGCCACAGTCAGCTGATCCAAATGCTAGAACTATGATTATCCTACTAGAAAACTGAATTGTCTGAACTATTTCCCCAAACTTAGCTTGTAGTCCCCTTCCAGTATGGTACCTTCAGGACCATAAAGCAAGTGGAGCTATTTACTTTCAATGTGATATGAGTTTATTTTGAGGGAGAAGTAACTACATTATTGCATATGGAGAGTATAGATGACTCTGGGTGCCATTTTCTACCCCAACTCCTCATCTATGTGGTATCTTTTCCAACCTTCTGGACAAGAGTCAGAAAAGATATCTTCTTCAATTTGGGATTAAGCAAAGAAGATGCTGCAGATTCTATACTGTCCTGAGAGAAAAGGGACTCTGTTTATCCCCTTTTAAAATAATTAATTTGCATATGTTTTACAAGTATGATTACAGTATTTCTTCTATTGTTATAGTCCACTTGTAAGCTCTCCTATGTTAAATAATGGTTACATTCCTTAATCTATGGTATGGCTGGTACTTCGTATGATGATATTTTTAGAGAACAGATAGTTATCATGAGACTATGGTTCTCTAAACACTAGAAACACATTTGATTTTGAGGAGTTCTAAAATAATACAATCAACCTTTCTCTCTTGAAGAGAAAGTTAGATCTACAGAGGCCTTAGGTGGTTTGTTTCATTATTGTTGTTTTCAGCAAATTATCTTCTCAAGGAAATCATAATATAATGCTGGGTTTTATTTTTTAAGAAGATAGATCTCTCTTTGCCTTTGATTATAGGTGATGTATTTTTCTTCCATATTAAATTTGAAAGCCAAAATCATGGACTCAAGATAGATAAAATGTGAACAGAAGCCTCTCTTTTGGGGTATTCCCCTCACAGATCATTAATATCCTAAGCATGAAATTATGCAAATTTGCGCAAGTCCGTTCCCTTCTCTCTGCTAAACCTCAAGCATGCTTTTAAAGTCCCCAAAAGATGATTCTTTGACAAGACCTATCAAACTGATAAACCTCCAGCCAGACTGCCAGGGGAAAAAATAGAGAAGACACAAATTACCAATGCCAGGAATAAGAATAGGAAGCATCTCTGCAGAGTCTAGGCTATTAATGGGATTATGTGAATAGTGAAAATTTTGTGTCAATAAGTTCAAAAATCTAAATGAAATTAATAAATCCCTTTGAGGACACAAATAGTCAAACATTACTAAAGAAGAAATGCTAACTTGAAGAATGCTATATATATTAAAGAAATTGAAATTGTAGTTTAAAATGTCTCTACAAAGAAAACTCTAGGCTTAAATGGATTCACTGACAAATTCTACCAAAAAGTTAAAAAAGAGATTATACCAATTCTACACAAATTCTTTTAGAAAATTAATACTCATTCTATGAAGTTAATATTATTCTGACATCAAAACTAGAAAAGATATTATAAGAAAAGTAAACTATAGGTCAATATATTTCATAAATATAGACACAAAAATCTGTAAAAAATAATAGCAAATCTAATCCAACAATATATAAAAAGGATAATGTATCATGACCAAGTGAAACATTATCTCAAAAATCTAAGACTGGTGGGGTGCTTGGGTGGCTCAGTCATTAAGCATTATGGCTCGGGTCATGATCCCAGGGTGCTGGGATTGAGCGCCGCATTGGGCTCCCAGCTCCGCAGGAAGCCTGCTTCTCCCTCTCCCACTCCCTCTGCTTATGTTCCCTCTCTTGCTTTGTCTCTCTCTGTCAGATAAATAAATAAAATCTTTAAAAAAAATCCAAGACTGGTTCAACATCTAAAAATCAAACAATAAATTCACCATATCTATAGACTAAAGAGGAAAATCGTATGATCATCTCAATAAATGCAGAAGTCTCTGATAAAATTCACCATCTGTTCATGATTAACAAAAATTCAGAAAATTAGAAATAGATAAAAACTTTATCAAGCTGATAAAGGATATCTAGAAAAATGCATAATCAACATTATACTTAAAGGAGAAAGACTACATTCCCCCTAAGATATAGAGCAAAGCAAAGATATCCACTTTCACAACTTCTATTCAAAATTGCATTGTATTCTAGTTAAAATTGTAAGGAAAGAAAAGTAAGAAAAGTCACTGGTAATTGAAAGGAAGAAATAAAAATATCTCTCTTACATATGACATGATTGTCTAAATAGAAAATTTTAAAGAATATATTTTTTAAAAGCCATTAAAATGACTAAGCAGAGTTGCAGGATGTAGGCTAAATGTTCAAAAATCAATCATAAGTTTATAACTATCAATGAGCAACTGAAAATTGAAATAAAAAATATGATTTACAATAGCTTCCAAAATACAAAATACTTTAACATAAATCTTAAAAATTATGTGCAAGATCTGTCCATTGAAAACTATAAAATACTGGTGGAAGAAATCAAAGGAGACATAAATAAATGGGGAGATATACCATCTTAATGGATTAAAAAAAACTCAATATTTTTAAGATGTCAATTCTCTCAAAACTCATTTATACATATTTACAAACATATGCAAAATAAACACCATAGTGTTTAAATAACCAATGGGTCAAGGAATAAATCACAAGGAAAAATAGAAAATACTTCAAAATGAATATAAATGAAAATATAATATACAAAACTTATGGGATGCAACTAAATAAGTACTCATAGGAAAATTTATAAAGCAAACACCTACATTAAAAAGAAGAAAGATCCCAAACTTAGTTCTTTGAAAAGATCAATAAAATTGAGGAAATTTTGGCTAGACTTATCAGGGGAAAACAAGAAAAAAGAAATCAGGGAAGACTCAAATTTTTAAAATCAAAAATTAAAGAAGAGACATTATTACTGCCCTTACAGAAATAAATTTTATAAGGGAATACTAAAGGCAACTGTATGGCAACAAATTAAATGAGTTAGATGAAATAGGAAAAATTCTTTAAAAGTTAGAAACTACAAAACTGACTCAAGACAAAATAGAAAATCTGAATACATATATAACCAGTAATGATATTGAATTAGTAATTTTATACTAATTCTTCATGAGCTTCTCCCCAAAGTAAGACAAAACACTTGCCAACTCATTCAAGATTGGTATTATCTTGTTAACAAAATAAGACAAAGACATCACAAGAAAACTTCAGACATAAAAACCCCCAACAAAATGCTAGCAAATAAAATAAAGCAATGTATATAGTGGAATTGTCCAAGGAATACGAGACTGTTTCAATATCTAAAAATCAATTAATTTAATATGCCATATTACTAGAACAAAGGGTAAAAAAAAAACCCCACTTGATTGTCTCAATAGATGTAAAATTGCACCTGATAAAACTAAATACCCTTTCATGATAAAAATACTAAACAACATAGGAATAGAAGGAAACTTCCTCAACCTGAAAAAGGGAACCTATAAAAAATTTTAATTTAATTTAATTAAAAAACCTCACAGCTAATATCATATTTGATAGTGAAAGACTGAATGCTTCTCCTCAGGTCAGGAACAAGACAAAGATGTCGATTTCACACCTTCTACTCAACATTGTATTTGAGATTCAAAATGAGGCAAGAAAAAAAAAAAGCCATCCAGATTGGAATTAAATATCTCATAGAGGATTCTAAGGAACGAACACATACACACACACACAACACACACACAGAAATTATTACAGCTAATAAACAAGTTCAACAAATTTGCAGAAGATATATATATAAAAATCAATTGTATTTCTATACACCATCAATGAACATTTTGAATATGAAATTAAGAAAACAATTCTACTTACAAGCACATAAAAAGAATAAAATATTTAGAAATAAATTTAACTAAAAGAATGAAATTTATACTTAAAACTACAAGACACTGTTTAAAAAGTTAAAGAAAACTTAGGGCGCCTGGGTGGCTCAGTTGGTTAAGCGACTGCCTTCGGCTCAGGTCATGATCCTGGAGTCCCGGGATCGAGTCCCACATCAGGCTCCCTGCTCAGCAGGGAGTCTGCTTCTCCCTCTGACCCTCCTCCCTCTCATGCTCTCTGTCTCTCATCGTCTCTTTCGCAAATAAAGTCTTAAAAAAAAATTAAAAAGTTAAAGAAAACTTAAATAAATGGAAAAATATTCCATGCTTATGGATCAGAAGACTTGATATTGTTAAAATAGTAATACTCCCCCAAGTATTCTATAGTTTCAATGCAATCCTTATAAAAATCCCAGCTAATTTCTTTGCAGAAATTGACAGGCTAACTGTAAAATCCAAAAAAAGCCAAAAAAAGGGACCTAGAATAGCCAAAACAACCTTGAAAAAGATCAAAGTTAGAGGATGCATACTTACCAATTACAAAACTTACTATAAACCTAATCAAGACTATGTGGTATTGACATAAAGATAAACTTATGGATAAATGGAATAAATCTGAGAGTCCAAAATCGAACCCTTATATTTATGATCAATTGGTTTTCAACAAGAGTGCCAAAACAATTTAATGGGGAAAGAAATATCTTGAACAAATGATGCTGGAACAACTGAACACCCCTCAAAAAATGAAGTTTGACCTCTACCTCACACTATATTATCAAGTATTTACTCAAAATGTATCAAAGACCTAAATTTATGAGCCAAAACTATGCAATTCTTACAAGAGAACATAGATGTGCATGTTTATGACCTTGGATTATGCAATGCTTTCTTAGCTATGACACCAAAAGCACAAGTGAAAAAAGAAAAAAATTGGATGTCATCAAAATGAAAAAATTTGTGTTCAAAAGACTATGAGTAAAGTCGAAAAAGAAAGCCCAAAGATTTGCAGAAAAATTTCACAAATCATATATTTGATAAAGAGCTTATATCTAGAATATATAAAGAACTATTACAACAATAAAAAGAAAAATAATCCAGTTAAAAACTGGGAAAAGGATCTGAATAGACACTTCTCCAAAGAAAATATACAAATGGTCAATTAAGCACATGAAAAGATGTTTAACATCATTAGCCATCAGGGAAATGCAAATTAAAACCACAATGAGATACCACTACACAACCACTAAGATAGCTGTAGTAAAAAAAAAAAAAAAAAAAGAAGATAACAAGTATTGGTAAGAACGTAAAGAAATTGGAACTCTCAGATATTGATGGGATTGTAAAATGAAGTAGCTGTTTTGGGAAAAAATCTGGTGGTTCCTCAAATGGTTAAACATAGAGTTATCAAATGGCAGCCTTTTATCTCCTAGATATATACCCAGGAGAAATGAAAATATATGTCCAAGTAAAACTTGTATATGATTTTCACAGCAACATTGTTGCTGTGGAAGCAACCTAAAAGTCTATCAACTAATTAATAAAATATTGTATAATCTTAAAGTCGAATATTTCAGCAATAAAAAATGAAGTACATTAATACATTCCACAACATGGATAAACCATGAAAACATGTTAAGTGAAAGAAACCAGTAACAAAGGACCACATATTATATTGTTCCATTTATATGAAATGTCCAGAATAAGTAAATCTTTAGAGGGTAGATTAGTGGTTGCCTAGAGTTGGGGAATGGGAGATTAGGAGGGTTGGCTAAGGGGTCGGAAGTTTCTTTAGGGAGTGTTAAAAAGTTCTAAAATTTATTATGGTAATGGTTGTCTAATTCTGAATATTACTGAATTGTGTACTTGAAATAGGCAAATGGTATTGTATGTGCAATATATTTCAATGAAGCTATTGTAAATAACTGATCTATTGAGTCAAAGCAATTCCATCAACATCCCAGCAAGTAATTTTTTTAAAAAGAAATCTGCCAGTTGATTCTAAAGTTTATATGAAAAGACAAAGGAATTAGAATACCCAAAACCATTCTGAAGACCAAAGATAATGTCCTCACACTACCTAATTTTCAAACTGCCATACATAAATCATTACAGTGTAGTGTATTGGAAAGGACAGATATATAGATCCAACCCTCCTATCCAGAAATAAACTCTCACTTATATGGTCAGTTGATTTTGACAAAGGTATAAAACACATTGATGGAGAAAAGATAGTCTTTTCAACAAATAGTGCTAGAAAAATTAGATCTTCCTGTTCAGTAAAGAAAACTTCAATCTGTATCTCACACCATATACAACAGATTTGCACAGACATCTCACCAAAAAAGATATACAAGTGGCAAATGAAGACATAAGATACTCAACACAATAAGACATTCGGAAAATGCAAATCAAAACCACATTTATATACCACTACATACCTATGAGAATGCCTTTTAAAAAATGGCAGTACCAATTGTTGACAATGATGCAGAACAACCAGAATTCATATACTGGTGGTAGATATTCAAAATAATAACCATATAAACCTATCGTATTACTCAGAAATCTCATTCTTTGGTATGTAACTACAAAAATGAAAACCTGTGATCACGCAAAAATGTGGATGCTAATGTTTATACTGGCTTTATTAATGACCCCCTAAATTAGAAACAGTCAAAATGCCTTTCACTGAGAAATGGGTAGACAAAGTAGGTCACATTCACAGAATGAAGTATTATTCAGCAATAAAAAGGAAGGTACATGCAATAACGTTGATATTGCTAGGTGCACGAATCCAGACACAAAAGGCTGCATATTGTATGATTTCATTATGTGATGGTCAGGCAAAGGCAAAACTATAAGGAAAGAAAAGAGATCTGTGATTGTTGGGGGTTGAGGACAGCAGGCAGACTGACTACAAAGGAGAATGTCGAAACTGGGGAGCAGGGTGACAGAATTATCTTGACGGGTTGTGCTTATACAACTGTGCGAAGTTTGTGAAAACTCAGAATTATACACTAAAAATCGTGGATTTTACTGTATGTAAATTTTACATTAAAATGGAAAAAAGGGGGACAGCTGGGTGGCGTAGTAAGTTAAGCATCTGCCTTGGATTCAGGTCATGATCTCAGGGTCCTGGGATAGAGCCCTGCATCGAGCTCCCTGCTCAGTGGGGAGCCTGCCTCTCCCTCTCCCTCTGCTGCTCCCCCTGCTTGTGCTCTCTCTCTCCCTCTCTGACAAAATAAATAAATAAAATCTTTAAAAATTAATAACTAAATAAAAAGAAAATAAAATGGAAAAAAGAAAATCAAGCAATTATACATTTATGACATAAAAATTTTTCAGAAATATTTCAGAAACATACTTATGAGGGTGAAATCAACAAACTAAGAGTAATTGAATAAATACAGGGAATGAATATGTATTTCCTTCTACATAATTATAGTTCAACCAGTGAAATAGATGCTTTCAAAGGATATAATCCCTCTGGGTAGAAAATTCTGGAGGCAGAAATAATAGAATATGAAGATGTGCTCCTAAGACTGATATTTTCAAGATAAAAATATTGTCATTTCCAACTTTACAGGTTTTTTACTTTATAATTTTAGATCAAAAATAGTATAACTTTAATGAAAAAAAAATTTTTGTATCTCACTAAACTATGCTTTACATTTATATCATTATCTATTTACTGTTTTCACCTGAGCAAATAATTCAACAATAGAATTTCAAAAATGGAAGAGATCTTAGCTAAATACTCCTTGCTCTTTGTATATGAGGAATCTAAGATTCAGAGAAAATAAGACAGTCGGCAAAGATTCTGTAAATAGTTGATGCCAGAATTGGGACTAAAATTCAGGTCACTAGATTCTTCAGGAGTTTTAAATTATAGTTTAAAAAATTAATACTAGCTATCTTTACAGTAGAGAAGGAAATAGATAGGATGGGAGAAAGTTTAAAATGCCTTTAGTATCAAACTTGTAAGTTATTTAAGCAGATAATTTAAGGTCCTGTTTATAGAACTGATACAGATAAATCCATTGCAGTAATATATAAAACAAAGGATAAGAAAAGTGATTAAGGAAACAAAAGACATAATTTATGTTATCCAAATTAGTGGCCATTTTCCTAAGCAATATTTCAGTTCTCCTTTTTCAATTTTACTACAGTGGTTTAAAATACTTTTAGAGGACACTGTCCAATTTTGAATTTTACATAATCATTACTGTAGACACCTTCTAGTCAGGCACACTAATGTCTTCCAGAAAGGTCCTTGGAGCATTGATAATAAAACAAAGTAACTGAGTTTATTTCTAAATGATTCATGTAATTATACTTTAACATAATTGAACATGAATTTTTATCAAAGTTTTATTTCTGTATTCTGAAACATACGTGGTGGGAAACTTTTAGTCATAAAGCATCTCTCCCTCTCTCAAGGATGTAAATGCCTTTGACATTGCTGGATGATTCTGTCACTGAGAAAATGGGCACCATCTGTCTCTGCTTAGTTGTGTTGAGAATGTTGACCTGACAGCATATAGCAGAACTGGAGAAACCTGGAGGAGTATCTCCATTCTTTTTTAACATAGTAATAAGTTATCTGAAGTATTGCAAAGCCAAGTGAGATTGTGTCTGCAAAATGAAGACAGAATTACTGTCAGTCTGCAAAAGATTAATTATGGGAGTGTAGAAAGACTTACACAGAAGCTATCTGGGTTCAGAACCAATAACCTTTCCAGCTGTCATACAGAAATAAAGGGGAGAGACAGAGATTCTCTGTTTGCTGACGATCTAATTGAGACTGCTGAGTTAGAAACCTAGGTGAGGGAACACATATTAGCGCGAAAAGAGGCTACATTGATGAGGATGTTGTAAGATTAGATTAGAACAATATTGTATTCAATTCCCAGTAACTTGGGAAGATAGGATTGTAATCATAACTCACCTTTCATTTTAGTTTATTATGGTCAAAAACCAGAAAAGGAACAGACACAGATGTTTAACAATTGAAAAGGTTTTATTTCCTCTGACCCAACATACCTAATTTTAGTTATCTGTTATCTCCACTAATATTATATATGTGTAATGGTCTATTCCTCCTCCCCGTGTGCCCTCACTTCCTATTAATGGAACTAACATCACTTCAGTTCCAAAACTTCGAATCATTTTAGACACCTTTCCCTGTCAGTTGCTTGGTGATTGATTCTACTTCCAAAATTTATCTCTAATTTGTTCCCTTTGTTTTCAATATTGCAATCACAATTCCTTTTTAAAAATCTATTTTTTTTAAAGATTTTATTTATTGGACAGAGAGAGAGACAGCGAGAGCAGGAACACAAGCAGGGGTAGTGGGAGAGGGAGAAGCAGGCTTCCCGCCCAGCCGGGAGCCCGATGCAGGGCTCGATCCCAGAACCCTGGGATCATGACCTGAGCCGAAGGCAGACGCTTAACAACTGAGCCACCCAGGCACCCCACACAATTCCTTTTTTACCATGTGTTTATTCTCTAAGTATTCACTAGCTGCATTCCACATCCCCAATCTTCTCTACCACCTGATTTATGATCCATTTTCCTGGAGAACAACTCTGGTCACATTTCTGTGATGTAAAATCTTTGGTTAGCTCAAAGTATCTATTGAATAAAGCCCAGATACAAGTAGGCAATCATCATGTCCCATCCAATGATTTTGTATTTCCTCTATCCTCCATCATGTTCCCTGCTCTGAGTTTGTCTCTTTGCCTTATTTATGAAGCTTCCTTGGCCTGGAATGTCCACTCACTTTCTATTTATCCTTTAAGATCTAGATAATAAAATTTCACATTTTATACAACCTTCTTGGGTCACACAGCTATGAACAATTTTTTGTCACATGAATGTTCACAGGATGGGGCTGAAAGGTAACCACCTAAGAATTTTATGAGAACTAGGTGTTGAAATCATAGAACTTTAACCAACATATCTATCTTTGCAGTTTAGATCACCATGTCACAAAAAAAATGATAGCTGGCCAGTACAACTCCCTACCCTAAGATACTTTCCAAGGAAGACTCTGGAAAATAAAGATTGGTGAGCTTTCCCCCCACATCTGGAAGTATGAATAAACCCGTAATAAAAAGAAGCATTACTGAACACTTAAGCGGTGCGCGCACGGGCCCCCCCCAACACAACATATGGGAAGGTGGACCATGTTTTCAAAGAGAAAAAAAATGCTTGAATAATCCATTAGATTTCTTTGAAAGGATAGATAAGCATGAAAGTGATGTGGGACCAATAGATACTACAGTTAGCTTTCCATGGCAAAGAAATGCTTCCTTTTACTCCATCCCCCATATTCTATAACAATCTCACAATGTTCTCTACAGTTCTCTAAATAAGCCATCTTGTTCATATCTCCATGCCTGTTCATCTTCTTTTTACGTTGGGACTATATTACATGTTATCTCTTTTTAAACCTTCCCCCAAAGCAGAGAAATAAATTCACTTTCATCTTCAATTTCCTGGCATTTTGGTCCTATACCAATTATGATACGCCTCACAATAGTGCCTTAATTACTTTCAACACATCTCTAACTTATAAGTCCCTGGAGTGTACTGAGTGAGTTATTATTCATTCTTTGTATCACTAAAATCTAGTAAAGTGCCTAACACCTAGAAAGTGTCTAATAAATATTGGATAAATGAAAGAAAGAATGAATGAAGGTATGGTAGAGACTACTAACTCCAAGTTTCAAAAGAAAATGAGGCTCAGAATTTAAATTACTTGCTCTAATCAGCCAGCTAATCAGTAGAGCTAACATTCAAACCCAAGGTTTCTTACTCCAAAGCCAATGATTATTTCCCACATAGACTGATTCACTTGAATTTTCCAAACCTTGAATATTCAAACCAGGTGACACTTTTGGAGCTTTAACTGGGCAAGGTTTTTGAAAAACAAGAGGCTTGCTTACTTCTTTACACAAAGGCTGAACTGTAATAGGGTTAAATATAAATAGCTACATAAAAACAATTACATTTATGTACATGACACATTCACAAAATATTATTAAAATAAAGCAAAATATATGAAAACAATTCTTAACTTTGAGAGAGCCATGCTCTTCTTCACAAATCTGCCCTTCATATGACTATAGAGACAGAGAACTGAAATTGAAGAATCTGTGTCTGAACCAGATTTCAGCGTGATAAAAGAATATGGGGTGCCCCTTGGTATTTGTGGTATTAAAAGGACATAAACTGATTAATGCAGCCTGCTAACTATACCAACTTATTATTTTAGTCAGGCAAAAGACCTATGTATCTAGGTTTCAAAACAAATCAATTATTTCAGGTTATTCGAGATTGTTTTAAGTGCTTGTAAGCAGGGTAATAGCAGTCAAATCCTATGTCCATATTGTAAACTGATTAGCCATGCATCCCATTTCAAGATTGATTCCAGCTGTGTCTACAGGCTTGGCCACTGAGCAATTCCAAGAAACAATTCCACCTATCAACACCATCCCTCTCAGTGGAAGGACTACTGGCAGAGATAAGAATAATTGGTTATTCTGCTGGTACTGGTATTGGGATAAAACACTCAAGTTTGACAGAGATAAAAGAGAACATTTTTAAAGGAGCCATTCTGCCCCATTTATAAAGATGCGATCTCCTTTGTTACTGGATTTTTTTTTTCCTACCAAAACATGATATTGGCTACTTTGAGGATGAGCGTTCAGACTATGTGGATCATTGGTATGATGCATTGTAGCCACATTTGTGTTCTTACCTTATGCTCTCCCTAAACACTCTTTCTCTGTGTTAATTTTAAAGAAATATTATGCAATTTACTGTCAACTTACGCAGAACTGTGAAAGTATGATGTCATTTTGGCCAAAATTAGATGCCATACATTCAGAAACCCTAACCTGAGATCATTCAATTTTTCAAATTACTAGATTTACATATTAATAACTCCTAGGGTATTTTTCTTTTTATAAGCTCTAATTGCAACCAGAATTTATGGCATGGGATCTTTTAAAAATCCAAATGCAATGGCTAAGTTCTTCAAGCCTGAAGCCTTGCCACACTGTTACAGAGACGTTCTGTAGACACAAATCTAAAAAGTTGGGACTTTGCATTTTATCCTGTTTCCCTCACTGGATAGTTCTTCCTACACTGTTTAATACATACACTCCCAGCAAACCCTACTGCCAAATGATGTCAACAAAAGCATTGTTTCAAAATGTGTTCACTTCTCTACCACATTCATCTTTATCACGACATATACATATACATATACATATACATAAAATTCAAGAAATCAGAATTTTTCTCCTTCGATTCATCTTACCAATTTCCATAGTATCTATGAATTTGAAAAGAAAAAAGAAGTGAAACCTGGTTTGTGTGTGTATGTGTGTTCTGAGCTATGAGTTTTGTGTGTCCTACCTTCTTTGAAGTAACATGATCTCCTTCAGTAGAAGGGTGGGTGAAGGTCTTGATTCTTTCAAAAGATGCTTATCCCCTTGGCGGCTGTGGAAAGCAAGCTTTGTTTGGTGGAATGTTTCTCAATTCACTAAAGAGTTTATATGTGCATGTGCATGCTTAACGGTCAATTAAGGAGCCATTCCAAAGGCTGTAGTAGGTTGGGTCTGGGTTTTTTTTTTTTTTTAAGATTTATTTATTTATTTTAGAGAGAGAGAAAGAAAGCATGAGCAGGAGGGGCAGAGGGAGAGAGAATCTCAAGCAGACTCCACACTGAGCCCAGGCCCTAACACAGGACTTGATCTCAAGACCTGAGCCGAAACCAAGAGTTGGCCGCTTAACTGACTGCACCACCCAGGTGCCCTGTAGTAGGTTGAGTTTAAAGGCAAAACTCTTTTGGCCTTATGTATCAGCAAAATGAATGGCAGAATGTTTCTCATTGAAGATCTCTTTTCAACAAAGGCCTCTTCAATGCACAGTTTACTTAACAATGGTAAATCTGAAACCAGGGAAGAAAGTCTTCAGTCAGAAACAGCTGAGCAGAGAAGCAGGACCAAGACTGATAACTGAAGTGGAAATTGTATTCCTCAAAATTTTCTCTATATTAAATTTAATTCTACAAATATTTTTTGAAGGACTTTTCTGTGCAAGGCACAATGAATGTTGCAGATATAAAATCAGTTCCTGAGTCTTTATCTTAACAAGAAGGGATAAGGTAAGTTCACAAATAAAATACAAGGTCTTAAATGATACCTGCATGGGTGAGGAGCAAATGTGTGGAGTTCAGAGATCAAAGAGACATTGCATCTATTTGAGTAGATAAGAAAAGGCTTTGTGGAATACGTTCATGTAAGATGGACCTAAGATAAAGAACTACAGGTAGGTTGAAGGAGGGAGTGATTTCCTAGGTAGAGGGGAAACACCACATGACCAGGAAGACAGAAGCATGGGACAAGCCTAGGGGATATTGCATAGTTTGAATGTTCTAAGAACTTAACTTACAAAGAGGAAGACCAAAGGGAGCTACTATTACAACATATTTTGGGGGTCATATTGGAGACAGTACTGAGAGAGCTCTGTAGAGGCCACTTTTAGGCAAACAGGCTTGAGTGATGGAATGTAGAAAAGGGCCCACAGTGACACCCCTGGGTGAATACAGACCAGCCCATTAGGGGACCCACTTCAAAATGCCCATAGGCCCTACCTAACCAATGGGCTACTTACAACTTGATACAGTTACCAAAAAAGGGAGTATTCCAGCCATTGCCATACCTCCTCACCTTCCCCCTTTTAAAACAGCCCCCACCCACTGCCTCATTACAGACAGCCCCTCCTCTGCTGTCGCCCGCCGCTCCCTTGCAGGTGTGTTCAATAAACTTCTATCACCTTGTTCCGCCTCAGGTGAATTCTTTCACCACCTGTGTCACTGGCTTCCACTCAATCATTGCCCCACATTTGGGGGCCCCCATCTGATTGGACAGACAACCCATTTAGACACCACAAGCTCTAAAGGATTTTTTTATTCGTGTAGGCCTCAAAGAAGTCTTCAGTGGGGAGTTGATTTTGTTTACTTTGCTGTATTTAACAGGGTAGAGAATTTAGAATTAAACCAGAGTTTAAGCTATAGTCTTCAGAAGGGCTTATTAATATTAGTCTCCTATATGGCAAGATAGATTTGGGGGGATGAATCAGTGGTTAACTGGGACTTATTATACTAATATAAGAAGGGGATAATCTGGGCTCCAAATTGATCCCCTCCTTCATTTGATAATAATAACAATAATAGTAGTGATTATAACAACAACTACTCATTGAATATGGTAATAACTATGAGACATATTATTTCATTCGCTTATATTATTTCGCTTATATTATTTATACTTATATTATTTCATTTCATTCTTACAACTGCCCTATAGGTAAACACTCATTATTATTTCATAAAGTAACTAACACCCCAAATCTATGCAAAATACCTAAGAAGCCAGGTCAAACTGGCTAGACTCTGTGTGCTTGACCACTACTCTCTCATGACTCCCATTTGGACACCAGACAATTTCTTCGCCCACTTGTTGGTAGATGTTCAAGCACAGTTGTCCAAAGAGAGCCTTAGAACTTCACTAACCCACTTCTTCAGATCAGTACCTCTGCTCTTGATAAGGTCTGTGGGCATGTTACTAGTCCACTAGGTTTCCCTGAGACTACCTGAGAGAGTGGGCTGTATACCATCATGGTTCAGCATGGGCTCTGCGGACGAGCTGCAAAGTTGAAATATGGTCCCTGTCACATACCAGGTAGGTATGTGACTGTGGGTAAATTCCCCTCTACTCCTTGGTTTACTTCACCTACAAAACAGGGTAATAAAGTACCATCCTTGTAGATTTGTTTTGATTATTAAATGAGGTAACACATGTGAACTATTTAGATTTTGTCTGGCAAATAGTGAGTATTCAATAAATGTTAATTATTATTTTTAACCAAATAGACTTAATGCCATGGTGCTACAAAAGGGGAAATGAAACAAAATAACACAGAGAACAGTGGTTTCTTGATTTGGGGGCACCATGATGGTCCTATTTGTATCTCTCTTTCTCTGTCTTTGGACTCTTTCTTATTTCTATGTAGGTAAGCACAATCCCATAGAAAGTCAAAGGTAATATTTTAGATGACCATCAAATTCTCTTATTTCAATAGCATTTGTATTTTTTTTATTGCAGTTACAGAGCAGAAAGAAATATTAACATTTTTACTGGTACTTATGTTCCAAAACATAAAACATCGGTTCCAAAGTTTCTTAGGAGGCAGCCCTCAATATTTAAAATACTCTGTATGAGGTAAGGCAAGATGGGCTGGTTGGCTGTGCTTCTTTTTGCTCAGATCTGCTTGAGTCGTGCCCTTCCTGTGCTCTTTGTTACAAGAAGACACATTTCCCAGGCTCCCTTGCCCTCCGGCATATAGGTAGGCTTGGCCAATGGGAGGCAATGATGGCAGTTTGGAGGGCCAGCTAAGGAGTGAGGCCAGAGTACTTCTCCCCTTCTCTCTGCCTCCAAGGATGTTATTAGTCTTCACTGAGTCTCCTCTCTCATTCCATCTCCCAGCAAATAGCTCTTCATTCTGTGGTTTCAGCTTCTATTGCACAGTCCCAGCCTCTGGGCTCCAGTAACACTACCTCCCCTCTGCCCCTCCAGTCCTAGGGGTCTGGCGGTTTCCTGCTGTGGTTAATCTCTGAATTTGCTCACCATCTCCTATGGGGCTCCTTGGCCCTTATATCACCTACGTAAACAGTGTCCAATATTAAATTCCCTGTTTGAAATATTCACATTGGCTTCTTTATTCTCTGACTCACACTATATAAAATTTTTTTTTTAACACTGTATAACTCTTTAGTCCAAATGCTATTGGTCAGCGTTTCCCTTGCCACAAGTGTGAAGAAAGCATTTTCCTTTCCAGTAGTTCATCTCTCTCATTCTGCGTCTACATCCTAACTTCATGTTTCCATTCAGGGACCAAGTGGCTTCAGAGTGTCAGCATGTGATAACTCATCCTTTGTCCTCTCCTAGCCTGTGCCTTCTCAGACTGTCACACTGGCAAGTAATCAGAAAGTTAACTCACTATCGTAACATCTGACATCTTTATGTGGAACACTTCCCATCATTATTTGATTAAAATAATGATTTTCCCTGGAAGCCAGAGCCCTTCCAGCATAACTTATATTTTGCAGTGGCATTTTTGCTATTTTAATTCCTCTTGCTTGAAAAGTCATGGTAGACTTCAAATTTACCCTCATCATTGTTCTTATAAGCAATTAGTTCCTTAGGAAAAACCACTCTGGTCTATACAGATCCCATGAACTGCTTCAGAAACAAAAGGGCCTTGGGGATGAAATGAGGTTCATCTGGTGGGTTGGAGTTTTTGTTGGGTTTGCTCAATGTCCTATGGCCAGCCAACTGCTCTGACATTTAGAACCATTAAAATACTGGGCTTTAGTGCTACTGATACATTTAAGAACTTCCTGAAAGACAAGCATGCCAGCTGTGGATATTTATGAGACCTCTACAAAATGATCAAGAAAGAAAATATGTACTTGAACAGTTTAATAGTATAGATATTCTGCTAATTTATCTCAGCTAATGAGAGCTTCCAAAACAGTTCCTAAATCTTTTGCTGAACACCTGTGCTAAATGTGGGTGGTTATGATATACCAAGTAAACTCAGTTTTTGCTAATTTATTGCCAGGAGCTAAAACTTATAACATAATTCTTTCATTAAAAATAACTTAAGGTGCTAAAAGCATAGAATATAACTTTATATGAAGAAATCATGTTTTATTTTTTTGGTAAAATTAAATATTCTAAGGATTAGTGTAAAAATATTTTAGATGAAAATAAAATCATAGAAATCTTTATAGATGAGTGAAAACTTACAATCACTTGCCTCCAACTGGTGGCACCTAAAGATGGAATGGCTAATCTGGATGCTCTTCAGGTCAAGTTATCCCTTGGCATTCATTATTTTCCCCCCTTCTAGCTTGGCTGGTCTGCTCCTTTATTTCCCAATGCTGAGCCAAGAGAAATGTTTAGAGCAATGAAGGGGTAAAAGTGTCAAGTGCCTAGATCCTTTACTTTGCTTGTGAGCTCTAAGATGAATGATTATAAACTTCTACAATTCTTACAGATGACTTTTCCACACATCACCCAAATCATCAGCCCCTCCTTGTCCCTCTCAATTCACTCAAACCTAAGTATTTGGAAGGCACAAAGGATGAGAGTGGCAAAGTAGCCAATGAGTTGACATTGACTCTTCACAGTGCAGAAGGTCATTACAGGAGACTGCAAAATCCAACACCCTAAAGTCCCTCCAATAAACACAATCTTCATTGTCAAGGTACATACCATAGATAGTTATTGAGAGAAAAGATTTAGTTCAAAGGGAATACAACCATCTATCCATCCATACTCACAGGAGAAAATGAGTCTATTGATTAATGTGGGGTTATTTTCATAAATTTAGGTCTGAAAGGATAATATTGACTGAAAGAAAACTATAATTTAGAGGTCACATAAAAAAATTTTGATATAATTAAAACATAAGAAAAAACAGGAAAAAGCAAAAGCAAGGGTAAAATTGATAGTCAACCTCTATACTCTATTTGTTCAGTTATTGAAATTGTTAAAACAGATGAAAGTGTAAAGTGTTGGAACTTGATAGGTATAATAACGGAAAACCACTAACACTGTCTGAAATCAGAAGGAAGGGAATCTTGGAATTCATACATGTACATATATAAATTTACATTATTTATCTAGACAATATAAGGCAAAACAATTTTTTGTCCAATTCCCAAATATTTAAGTCATAAATATTTTCTTGGGTTTTGTTGCCTAGATAAACCTTGACACCTTAGTCTACCTGGCAATTTTTAAATTGTACTTTGGATGATGGGAAGGGTAGCGATTCAGGTAATTATTGCCATGCCCTAAATTAATGAGTGTTAACAAGCTCTATCAAAAAAATAGATTTTGTATTTTTTAAGGTAACTTAATCTTAAAATTTAATGTACTCCAAATAGAATGACAATCAATTTTGGGGTAAAGTAAATATTATTCTAGAAATCTCTTGAATGAAATTCATGAAAAATCCAAGAAAATGCAGAAAAATGAAAACAATGAGGGAAAGAGCCTGAACAAAGATATTCAAATATTGCAAAGCTAGCTTTAAAAATATACTGTTGAAATAGGAAAGGAACACACAGGTATATTAATGGAACAGGGTAGAAACAAAGACAAGCAAATAAGAATTTAGTATACTTCAAACTAGTAAGAAAAAAAGGACTGTTCAATAAATATAATGAGCTGGAGTTGATTATTAAATATATATACATGTGTAGATATGTGTATCTACAAATATACGTATTTATAAATAAATATATATATTTAGATTTAGATTGCTATCATGTATATAATATATATGGCTATACTACACTTTATACCAAATGCCTCCAGGTAAAGTAAAAAAAAAAATTAAGCCAAAAAATATTTGAAGGAAATAAATGTGAACATAATTTTTCCTTGATGGGGGTGGCGGAGCAAGATGGCGGAGGAGTAGGAGACCTGGATTTCGTCTCCTCTCAGGAATTCAGCTGGATAGGGATCAAACCATTCTGAACACCTACAAACTCAACAGGAGATCGAAGAAAAGAAGAGCAACAACTCTCTCATCAGAAAAGCGACCACTTTCTGGAAGGTAGGATGTGCGGAGAAGTGAATCTGAGGCGATATTCGGGAGGAGAGAGGGCGGGGGAGGGGCCTCAATCGGCCGCTTCTGGCAAGTGATAGAACCACGGAGCACAAAATCGGAACTTTTAAAAGTCTGCTCCGCTGAGGGACGTCACTCTGGTGGCTGAGCGGGTGGTGGAACCCTCCGGGACAGTGTGGTCTCAGGACCCACGGGTCACAGAAAGACCGGGGGTGCCCGGTATCAGAGCAGAGCTCCCAGGTAACGGAGCAGGGAAGCCGGCTGCAGAGGCGGAGCCCAGGCGCGGGCTCTCAGCTCGGGGTTGCCATAAACCGAGATCCGCGGCACAGTCGGGCCCCTGCTCCTCCAGCAGGGACCCAACAAGCGGCAGACCCGGGGAGACTCACCTTCCTCCCCCGGGAGGAGCCGCACGGGAGTGCACCGCAGGGATCTGCTGGGTTTGGAGACTCCACCCGGGTCGGGTGCCAGAGATAGAAACGCGCGGTCACAGGCCGGGTGAGCACGGAGTGCGGCCAAAGACCGGGGAGACGGGAGTGACTGACGGCTTTTCTCTGGGGGCTCACTGAGAAGCAGGGCCCCGAGTTCTCGGCTCCTCCGCGGCGGAGATTGGGAGGCCGCCATTTTCACTCTCCGCCTCCAAAGCTGTACGGAAAGCTCGCAGGGAACAAAATCCCCGGAGAGCAAACCTGAGCAGATTACTTAGCCGGGAGGGGGCAAGGGCGGGGCAATTCTGCCTCCGGCAAAGACATTTGGAAACCACGGCAACAGGCCCCTCCCCAGAAGATCAGCGAGAACAGCCAGCCAAGACCAAGTTTACCCATCAATGAGAACGGCAGAACTCCAGCTCTAGGGGACTACTGCACATAGAATTCATGGCTTTTTTACCATGATTCTGTAGTCTTTCAAAGTTAATTTTTTTTTTAACTGTCTTTTTTTCTTTTTCTTTTCTTTTTTTTTCTTTTTGAATTTTTCTTTTTCCCTTTTTCAACAACATCTTATCAATCCCTTCTTTTAAAAAAAAAAACATTTTTATTTTTCATTTTTAGAGTCATATTCTATCCCTTCATAGTAGTTACCCGTATTTTTGGCTTATATATATAAGTTGTTCTCTCTTTAAAATTTTGAGATAGTTTCTTCTAACAGATCAAAATATACCCTAAATCTCTAGTATATGGTATTTTCTATTCCCCTGCCTGATCACATCCTCTCCCTTTTTTTTTCTTTTTTTAAATCCTCTTCTTTCTTTTTTCAAACAACTTCTTATCAATTCCTTTTATAAAATTTTTTATAATTTCCATCTTTACAGTCATATTCCATCCCTTCATCAGATCAACCCTTATTTTTGTACATATATAAGTTTTTCTTTCTTTAAAATTTTGGGAGGCACTTTCTTCTAAAAGACCAAAATACACCCCAAATCTAGTGTGTGGCACTGATCTATATACCAGCCTGATCATATTTGATCACATTCTGGTTTTTTTGTTGTTGTTGTTTTGTTTTGTTTGTTTTTGTTTTTATCTTTATCTTTTTCTTTTTTTTCTTTTTCTTTTTTCTCTCTTTCCCTTTCTTTTCCCACTGCTTCAAGTCTTTTCTGATTTGTTTAGAGTATATTTTCTGGGGACGTTGTTACTCTGCTAGCATTTTGTTCTCTCATTAATCTATTCTCTGCACAAAATGACAAGACGGAGAAAATCACCTCAACAAAAAGAGCAAGAGGTAGTACCGACTGCCAGGGACCTACTCAATACGGACATTAGTACGATGTCAGATCTAGAGTTCAGAATCATCACTTTAAAGATACTAGCTGGGCTTGAAAAAAATATGGAAGTTATTAGAGAAACCCTTTCTGGAGAAGTAAAAGAACTAAAATCCAGCCAAGTAGAAATCAAAAAGGCTATTAATGAGGTGCAATCAAAAATGGGGGCGCTAACTGCTAGAATAAATGAGGCAGAAGAGAGAATCAGTAATATAGAAGATGAAATGATGGAAAATAAAGAAGCTGAGAAAAAGAGAGATAAACAACTACTGGATCACGAGGGCAGAATTCGAGAGATAAGCGATACCATAAGACGAAACAACATTAGAATAATTGGGATCCCAGAAGAAGAAGAAAGAGAGAGAGGGGCAGAAGGTATAATGGAGCAAATTATAGCAGAGAACTTCCCTAATTTGGGGAAGGAAACAGGCATGAAAATCCAGGAAGCACAGAGAACCCCTCTCAAAATCAATAAAAATAGGTCAACACCCCGACATCTAATAGTAAAACTTACGAGTCTCATAGACAAAGAGAAAATCCTGAAAGCAGCTCGGGAGAAGAGATATGTAACCTACAAGGGTAGAAACATTAGATTGGCAACAGACCTATCCACAGAGACCTGGCAGGCCAGAAAGGACTGGCAGGATATATTCAGAGCACTAAATGAGAAAAATATGCAGCCAAGAATACTCTATCCAGCTAGGCTGTCATTGAAAATTGAAGGAGAGATAAAAAGCTTCCAGGACAAACAAAAACTAAAGGAATTTGCAAACACAAAACCAGGCCTACAGGAAATCTTGAAAGGGGTCCTCTAAGCAAAGAGAGAGCCTAAAAGCAACATAGACCAGAAAGGAACACAGACAATATACGGTAACAGTCACCTTACAGGCAATACAATGGCACTAAATTCCTATCTTTCAATAGTTACCCTGAATGTAAATGGGCTCAATGCCCCAATCAAAAGACACAGGCTATCAGACTGGATTAAAAAACAAGACCCATCGATATGCTGTCTGCAAGAGACTCATTTTCGACCCAAAGACAGCCCCAGATTGAAAGTGAGGGGGTGGAAAACCATTTACCATGCTAATGGACACCAAAAGAAAGCTGGGGTGGCAATCCTTATATCAGACAAATTAGATTTTAAACCAAAGACTGTAATAAGAGATGAGGAAGGACACTATATCATACTTAAAGGATCTATCCAACAAGAAGATCTAACAGTTGTAAATATCTATGCCCCTAACATGGGAGCAGCCAATTAATAACAAAAGCAAAGAAACACATTGACAACAATACAATAATAGTGGGGGACTTTAACACCCCCCTCACTGAAATGGACAGATCGTCTAAGCAAAAGATCAACAAGGAAATAAAGACTTTAAATGACACACTGGACCAAATGGACTTTACAGACATATTCAGAACATTCCACCCCAAAGCAACGGAATACACATTCTTCTCTAGTGCCCATGGAACATTCTCCAGAATAGATCACATCCTAGGTCATAAATCAGGTCTCAACCGGTACCAAAAGATTGGAATCATTCCCTGCCTATTTTCAGACCACAATGCTTTGAAACTAGAGCTCAATCACAAGACAAAAGTCAGAAAGAACTCAAATACATGGAGACTAAAGAGCATCCTACTGAAGAACGAATGGGTCAACCAGGAAATTAAAGAAGAATTAAAAAAATACATGGAAACCAATGAAAATGAAAACACAACTATTCAAAATCTTTGGGATGCAGCAAAGGCAGTCCTAAGAGGAAAGTATATAGCAATACAAGCCTTTCTCAAGAAACAAGAAAGGTCTCAAGTACACAACCTAACCTTACACCTAAAGGAGCTGGAGAAAGAACAGCAAATAAAGCCTAAACCCAGCAGGAGAAGAGAAATAATAAAGATCAGAGCAGAAATCAATGAAATAGAAACTAAAAGAACAGTAGAACAGATCAACGAAACTAGGAGCTGGTTCTTTGAAAGAATTAACAAGATTGATAAACCCCTGGCCAGACTTATCAAAAAGAGAAGAGAAATGACCCACATCAACAAAATCATGAGTGAAAGAGGAGAGATCACAACCAACACCAAAGAAATACAAACAATTATAAGAACATATTATGAGCAACTCTATGCCAGCAAATTAAATAACCTGGAAGAAATGGATGCATTCCTAGAGATGTACCAACTACCAAAACTGAACCAGGATGAAATAGAAAACCTGAACAGACCTATAACCACTAAGGAAATTGAAGCAGTCATCAAAAATCTCCCAAAAAACAAAAGCCCGGGGCCAGATGGCTTCCCAGGGGAATTCTACCAAACATTTCAAGAAGAATTAATACCTATTCTTCTGAAACTGTTCCAAAAAATAGAAATGGAAGGAAAACTTCCAAACTCATTTTATGAGGCCAGCATTACCTTGATCCCAAAACCAGACAAAGACCCCATCAAAAAGGAGAATTACAGACCCATATCCCTGATGAACATGGATGCAAAAATTCTCACCAAAATACTAGCCAATAGGATCCAACAGTACATTAAAAGGATTATTCACCATGACCAAGTGGGATTTATCCCTGGGCTGCAAGGTTGGTTCAACATCCGCAAATCAATCAATGTGATACAATACATTAACAAAAGAAAGAACAAGAATCATATGATCCTCTCAATAGATGCAGAAAAAGCTTTTGACAACGTACAGCATCCTTTCTTGATCAAAACTCTTCAGAGTATAGGGATAGAGGGTACATACCTCAATATCATAAAAGCCATCTATGAAAAACCTACAGCGAATATCATTCTCAATGGGGAAAAACTGAGAGCTTTCCCCCTAAGGTCAGGAACACGGCAGGGATGTCCACTATCACCACTGCTATTCAACATAGTATTGGAAGTCCTAGCCACAGCAATCAGACAACAAAAAGAAATCAAAGGCATCCAAATTGGCAAGGAAGAAGTCAAACTCTCACTCTTTGCAGATGATATGATACTTTATGTGGAAAACCCAAAAGACTCCACCCCAAAACTGCTAGAACTCATATAGGAATTCAGTAAAGTGGCAGGATATAAAATCAATGCACAGAAGTCAGTGGCATTCCTATACACCAACAACAAGACAGAAGAAAGAGAAATTAAGGAGTCGATCCCATTTACAATTGCACCCAAAACCATAAGATACCTAGGAATAAATCTAACCAAAGAGACAAAGGATCTGTACTCAGAAAACTATAAAATACTCATGAAAGAAATTGAGGAAGACACAAAGAAATGGAAAAACGTTCCATGCTCATGGATTGGAAGAACAAATATTGTGAAGATGTCAATGCTACCTAGAGCAATCTACACATTCAATGCAATCCCCATCAAAATACCATCCACTTTTTTCAAAGAAATGGAACAAATAATCCTAAAATTTGTATGGAACCAGAAAAGACCCCGCATAGCCAGAGGAATGTTGAAAAAGAAAAGCAAAGCCGGCGGCATCACAATTCCGGACTTCCAGCTCTATTACAAAGCTGTCATCATCAAGACAGCATGGTACTGGCACAAAAACAGACACATAGATCAATGGAACAGAATAGAGAGCCCAGAAATGGACCCTCAACTCTATGGTCAACTCATCTTTGACAAAGCAGGAAAGAATGTCCAATGGAACAAAGACAGTCTCTTCAACAAATGGTGTTGGGAAAATTGGATAGCCACATGCAGAAGAATGAAACTGGACCATTTCCTTACACCACACACAAAAATAGACTCCAAATGGTTGAAAGACCTCAATGTGAGACAGGAGTCCATCAACATCCTAAAGGAGAACACAGGCAGCAACCTCTTTGACCTCAGCCGAAGCAGCTTCTTCCTAGAAACCTCGCCAAAGGCAAGGGAGGCAAGGGCAAAAATGAACTATTGGGACTTCATCAAGATAAAAAGCTTTTGCAAAGCAAAGGAAACGGTCAACAAAACCAAAAGACAACCAACAGAATGGGAGAAGATATTTGCAAATGACATATCAGATAAAGGGCTAGTATCCAAAATCTATAAAGAACTCATCAAACTCAACACCCAAAGAACAAAGAATCCAATCAAGAAGTGGGCAGAAGACATGAACAGACATTTTTCCAAAGAAGACATCCAAATGGCCAACAGACACATGAAAAAGTGCTCAATATCGCTCAGCATCAGGGAAATCCAAATCAAAACCTCAATGAGATACCACCTCACACCAGTCAGAATGGCTAAAATTAACAAGTCAGGAAATGACAGATGTTGGCAGGGATGCGGAGAAAGGGGAACCCTCCTACACTGTTGGTGGGAATGCAAGCTGGTGCAGCCACTCTGGAAAACTGTATGGAGGTTCCTCAAAAAGTTGAAAATAGAGCTACCCTATGACCCAGCAATTGCACTACTGGGTATTTACCCCAAAGATACAAATGTAGGGATCCGAAGGGGTACGTGCACCCCGATGTTTATAGCAGCAATGTCTACAATAGCCAAACTGTGGAAAGAGCCAAGATGTCCATCAACAGATGAATGGATAAAGAAGAAGTGGTATATATATACAATGGAATATTATGCAGCCATCAAAAGGAATGAGATCTTGCCATTTGCAACGACGTGGATGGAACTGGAGGGTATTATGTTGAGTGAAATAAGTCAAACAGAGAAAGACATGTATCATATGATCTCACTGATATGAGGAATTCTTAATCTCAGGAAACAAACTGAGGGTTGCTGGAGTGGGGGGGTGGGGTGGGAAGGATGGGGTGACTGGGTGATAGACACTGGGGAGGGTATGTGCTCTGGTAAGCGCTGTGAATTGTGCAAGACTGTTGACTCTCAGATCTGTACCTCTGAAACAAATAATGCAATATATGTTAAGAAAAAAAAAAGAAGAAGAAGAAGAAGAAGGTAGCAGGAGGGGAAGAATGAAGCGGGGGAAATCGGAGGGGTAGACGAACCATGAGAGACGATGGACTCTGAAAAACAGGGTTCTAGAGGGGAGGGGGGTGGGAGGATGGGTTAGCCTGGTGGTGGGTATTGAGGAGGGCACATTCTGCATGGAGCACTGGGTGTTATGCACAAACAATGAATCATGGAACACTTCATCTAAAACTAATGATGTAATGTATGGGGATTAACATAAGAATAAAAATTAAAAAAAAAATTTTTCCTTGATGAGGGAAAATGCTTTCTAAGTTTTACAAAATGTAGAAACCATAGAACATGCAATTGGTAGATTGACTACATGAAACTGTAGAACTTCTCTACTGTAAGAAACATAACTTTTTTACAAAAAGAAAAAAATGGGGCATAAACATTTGTAACCTACATGAGAGACCTCAATTCTATCTGATCTGAACATCTGAATCTATATGTACAAATATATTTACAAAATGAATAGTATCTGGGGAATATCAAAACAATGCATTTTGCCCTGTATAGGCTCTGGTTTGTAGTTGCCTCAAGGTTTCCACTTCTAATTGCCAAAACTAGCGGATTCAGCGCAAAGGGCTCCTTCCATGATTCAAACACCTCCAGGAACAGAATATGAGGGGAGTTCCAAAGAAAGTTCCAGCTAGACAGGAAGTGAAAGAAAACCTGCCAATTCTACCCTACCTGAGTGTGGAAAAGAAAAAAGTAGGGGAAGTAAATAATCAGATAAAAGTATCCTAACTCTTCTCTCCTGAACCGAAATCCCAGACAGGAGTGAGGTTTTAGAAAGAAAAAGAGAAAAGCCATAAGCAGGAAAGGTTTGTCCCCCACTCCCAATTTGAAAGTCTGAAAAAGACAAAAATGGCCTCCTGAAGTGGTTGGGAAGAAAAAGAGCCTGAGTGTATAGTACCAGGCTTCCTTTGGCTCTTGCTGAAGATAAAAATGTTTCCAAGGCAGAAGAGTGGAGAAATTAAGCCAGAGCTAGATGGAATGTGACAAGGCTCCAGCTGAGGCAGCCAAGGGGGTCACCAGACCCTGACCAAGGCAAGACACCAGCTTCAGCATCAATAGAAGATTCCATCAGAGAGTCAAGTAACTAGATAGATAATAAACGTCACAGATGATTACACAAATACCTTTGTACCCTTTGTCAGACTACCCCCGTACCCTATGGGATCACATAAATACCTATCCCTGCCAATACACAAACATATCAGGTATCGCCTTGGTGAAAGAGCAAGGAGAAGGAAAGTATACCTTAAAGTCTGAGCATGTACTTAAGATTAATCTAAAGAATAAATGTTTAAATTAGACCTAAGATACATTCGTTGATAAATTTAAGTTCTGCTTCTCCACAACTTTTCACCAGTCCACTTCCCCAAGAGTGAGGGCTCATGGGAAACACTGGACTAGTTATAGAAAATTAATAAGCTAAATTTCCTTCTTTCTTGATAGCACTAATGAAACTTGTGACTCTCCTACATATATATAAATAGCTCTTTTCAATTAGCAATAATCGCGCCTCGGATAAACCTCATTGGCTACGATACTGCCGCTGCGCGAAGCTATATAAAAAGCTCTTTTAAAGCAATGAAAGGAAAGGGTGCCTGGGTGGCTCAGTTGGTTAAGCGTCTGCCTTCGGCTCAGGTCATGATCCCAGGGTCCTGGGACCGAGTCCCGCATCGGGCTCCTAGCTCAGCAGGGAGTCTGCTTCTCCCTTTCCCTCTGAGCCCCCTCCCCTTCTTGTGCTCTCTCTCTCTCTAATGAATAAATTAAAAAATCTTTTTAAAAAAGCAAAAAAAGGAAAAATAGGCTAGGAACATAACTAACTCAAAAAGAATAGATTAAAAACCTACCGTGACACCAACAGTGAACTCTAATATAAACTATGGACTCTGGGTGATAATGATGTGTCAGTGTATGTTCATCATTGGGACAAATGTACCCACTCTAGTGGGGGATGTTGATAGTGACAGACATTATGTATATGTGGGGGCTGGGATATATGGGAAATTTCTTCCTCTCAATTTCACCGTGAACCTAAAACTGCTCTAAAAAATAAAGTCTAGGGGGGCCTGGGTAGCTCAGTTTGTTGGGTGTCTGACTCTTGGTTTCAGCTCAAGTCATGCTTTCAGAGTCATGGGATTGAGCCCCACCTAAGGCTCTGCACTCAGCAGAGACTGCTAGAGAGTCTCTCCCTTTCCATCTCCCTATCCCCTCCTCCTTGCCCCCCTGACATGCTCTCCCTCTCTCTCTAAAATAAATCTTTAAAAAAAAGTCTATTACAAAAACCATTCAACCTATTAGTAAAGAAATACACATGGCAACATGCTTTTTCTATCAAATTATTAAACATTTAGTTTTTAGGTGCTCTCTATTGGTGAAGGGGCAGGGCCACTGACTCTGGTATAAACTAGTAAGTGTCTGGAGGCAATTTAGCAGTATATTTTAAAAGCTTTAAAATTTCTTTTCTGGAATTTGTCTCAAGAAAATAATTAAGAAGCCATGTGACCACGTACTCATGAGACCTTCTTTCATTAACATTTATAACACTGGAAACAAGAAAACAAGAAGTGATTGATAAAATGTAGTTCTATAAATAGGATAATAAATTTAAAAATATTATAGAAGTATAGCTTTTGACAAGGAGAAGAGTTTCACAATATATTGTGGGGAGTTATAGAAAAACTACAAAAATGTATGGGCTTAAAAAAAACAATATTTAAAGTTAAATGGTGCAAAACAGGGCACCAAGGGATTAAGACTTTATTTTTTTATATAATGGAAAAGTGATATTTAAAATTTACTACCAATTTTTTAGCTTCAGTAATGATACTTCTCTTTTGATTGTTCTGGATGGAATAACTTTTGGAAGCCCTTTTAATTATTACAATCACTGAAGCAGTAATGGCTAATGTTAATTGAGCCCTCACTATGAACCAGGAACAATGTTAAACAGTATTCATACATTTAGTCCCCATAACTACATATGAGAAAGGTACAATTGTCATCAGCCCTGTTTTACTGATGGGGACAGCTGTTGGGTAAATTTCACAAGGTCATCAGCCAGCAAATGATAGAGCAGAGCTTTAAATGTGAGCTATCTGGATCCAGTGGTTGTTTATGTAACCATTATGCTACCCATCTTCCCTAGCAGAAACGTTCCTGCAAGACCAGTACCTAGCTAATGTTCAGAGGAAAAAATGATAATTAGGTATATTTGGTAAGGCAAGGCCCATCTCTGAGATGCTCTTGATTGGTGAAGCAGATGAGCCCCTTCCCCCAGGTATTCAATGATATCCACAAATTTACATAGGAGTCAAGATAATTTCTAGAAGAAAAAGGATCTATGTTAAAATTCAGTTCATTTTGTGATTCAAATATCTGCTCTTTTGAAGCAGGGGGCGCCCTGGCTGAGACCTGAATGGAAGAAAGAACAACTGGAATCTGGAAAAAAAAAACCTAGGAAGCTACAGTCTGCAGGTCTGGACTTAGGGTCTTCTCTCAACACTTGACCTATACCATCAGAAGAGACTTGGTTTTGCCAATAGTGTAAAGCTAATGCCTGATCCAGTCACTTGAGTACCTAGAAGTGTACCTTGAGAAGAAAAAAAAAAAATCCTCTGGGGCTTATCAGGTTGGGAGAGGGATGTCCATAACTGAACTTAACACCCAGGGAAGGTGCCTCCTTCTCATTCAAACCAAGGAAACGTTGTGTGAAGTAGGTACAGGGAGGCAAATGGGGCATGCCAAGGGCTGGCCAGAGTTCTGCATCAAGGTGAGATGCATGAGAGGATTCCTCCAGCTTGAGTCAAAAACATTGGAATTCTTGGCCAATCCCATAAAACATTAAGATGCAAAGCAAGACAAGGGTTCTATAACTATGGTCATGTGGAGGATTGGAAGTTCATAATTTTAATATTAGAGGAGACATGGCCTCAGTTTGATGTCACAGACTAGTCAGTCTTTTTTTTTTTTAAGATTTTATTTATTTGACAGAGAGAGACACAGCTTGAGAGGGAACACAAACAGGGGGAGTGGGAGAGGGAGAAGCAGGTTTCCCGCGGAGCAGGGAGTCTGATGCAGGGCTCGATCCCAGGACCCTGGGACTATGATGTGAGCCAAAGGCAGACACTTAACGACTGAGCCACCCAGGCACCCCCAGACTAGTCAGTTTTGAAGACATCTGGTTTATGTGCAGATTTGTGTTTGTGAGTTGGGAAGAGGGGCAGGTGTATATAAAAAACCTTATGAAAAAATAAATACCAATGCATTAAGCATAGCTATTGTTGGGTGGGTGGGATTCTCATTATTTGAAATATTCTTTTGTCTATATCTTCTGATATCAAGTATTGAGTTTTCAACAACAAAAAAGCAACTTTATTTTAGGGGGAGAAAAAACCCTGAGATTCCAATTAATGTTCATCTTGCTGATATTTAATTTTTTTACCGTGATTTTTAATAAAAGCAGGCACTTTGTAACTTATGCCTTCTCCAAAATGAACACGTTTTCATTTGTCCTTTGACAAGATTCACAATTGCAATGATCTTTTCTTTTTCAGCTCAGATGAATGTCTCCATTCAATGTATGTGACAGAAAATTCACAGAATTTTCTATAGAAGAAATATGTTTGGAGATTAAACGTAAAGTATTGTTCAGGTCATTAAAATTTTATCGTTTAGAGCTGGTGTTGTACTCTCAAATTGACAACAAAATGAAAAGATTAAATCAGATTTGTTAGACAATACTATTAAATGTGGGTTGCAAAATAACCTATAGCTTTCTCCAGACATGAAGTTGCTGCCAAATAACCAAGTTTCTGGGCAGGCAAGGCAATGAATGTAAATGAGAGAACTTTTATTCATGATACAATTTAGTGATGCGGCCTTCTTTCCTTTACTCTCAAAGAAAAATGTGAGAGGGATTTTAACATTCATCTGTCAATTGTAAATGTAGTAAACTTCTGCTGTCTCCAAGTTTTCTCTGCAGTGCCTACTGGGGAGAGGAAACACCGTAGCATTCAGTGACAGCACTCTTATTTCTCCCTTAACCATGTAACTCTTAGGACTTGATGTGCCCTACGATATCACTGCATTGGCAGCTGGTTAGTGGAGTCCATGGGATTTAGTGATACACTCAGAATAACCACGGTAGCAGGGTCCATAAGAGGAAATTACAGAATTAAGACATTTTACAACCGAAGGGACTTGAAAAATCAACTTATTCACATCTGTCATTTTACCATTGAAGAAACAACTGGAGACCTAGAGAGATCAAGGGTCACAAAGCTAATGATAAGCAATGCCAAGACTAGAATGCAGATCTTTTGTTCCCTAAACTAGTACATCTTTTTGAAGCCAAGTTTAACAATGTGCAAGGAAGGTTGCACCTTAGTTTCAATTTTTGGATTCAAAGGTGTCAAGAACCATTCTTTATCACCTCAAGATTCAATATTGAGCTATTTTTTTTCAAATAAAATTCCAGGTATATATTTTTATTCATTAATCAATTCATTCAATAATTTTAAGTTCCTCTCATGTGCCAGGCATTATGGAAATGGTATGATTACATAATGGGCCAGGGTTGTTCAGAGAAACAGAAGCAACAGGATATATGTATATAGAGAGATTTATTTTAAGGAATTGGTTCACCTGATTGTGGAGGCTTGGCAAACCCCAGTTCTGATGGAGGAGGCCAACAGACTGGAGACGAAGGGAAGAATTGCAAATTGAGTCTACAGGCAGTCTGCTGCCAGAATTCCTTCTTGCCCTGGAAGGTCAATCTTCATTCTAGTAAGGCCTTCAGCTGACTGGATAAAACTCATCCATCTATGGAGAGTGCTTTACTCAAAGTCCACAGATTTAAATGGTAATCTCATCCATAAAAGCACCTTCACAGAAACATTCAGAATAATGTTTGACCTAATATCTGGGCATCCTGGCCCAGTTAACTTGATACATAAAATTAACTACCATAAGCAAGGCCACAATTAGATCAGGAGCTGTCTTTAAACTGAAGTCAGGTTTGGCTTTAAATTACAAGAACACGTTTCTGGTTCCTTTATTACTGGTCATGCCTGACTGGATGACTTGTTGGTACACTCATTCTCTTGGGCCCACCAACACCAAGGATTAATTAGTCACTTTTATGCACACAGAAGAGTTGTAAAGAGCTGTAATTTTCTTTAATGTGTCTTTCCACAAAACTCCAGGAAAATCCGGGGACACATGGAAACTGGTATACAAAGACATAAAGCTCAGATCCTCCATTCCAAGCAGCACAAAATTATAATCCAGCAGGCCTTGTAAAATACCTTCCCAGCAGCAGGTATAGTGACTGACTCTTACTCCCCATATCAGACCTAGTCCTTGTATGGAAATCAGAGACTAATTTCTTGAGAGCATGGCTATTTAGTGTCCTCCAAAAAGGCCTGAAAGTATAAGACAAAGAACCCACTAGTACTCTTGATAAGATATGACGGGGAGGGAGGGAGGGTGAAGCTTTCCCTTCAGTAGCCTTGGTTTAATGACTTATAGGGAGGCACGGCCACTGGGTCAGACCACCTGTGGCTGGAAAGCAACCACACCTCAGATGAAAACAACTACTGGACAGCAGGGTAAAAAAGATGTGTATTTCTCTCCTTCAGCCTCCATCCACATAAGGAAAAGTTTGGGAGTCTAACTTCAAATCCAAATACTCCATTACACCAGGTCAATCATGTAAGTTCCTTCACAAGAGGTATTTAGGTGCTAAACTACCTTTAGCCTATTGAGGTGAAAATTTGACTTTAATTCCCAAGTAATGAATCATATTTGTCTTTAGAATATAAACTTCATGAAATATAAACCACATACTAAACTATATATTTCAAGATGTTTCTAGACTTTCAGAAATGCTAAACTGAACACAGATCAGTATCTGGTTTTGTGCCCTGTTAAGAATAATCTCCCCTCTTGGTTTGAAGAGCACAGCAAGTCACCCTGTTCAATATACTCCCTCAAGCAACATAAGAGAGTGTCATTATTCCCACTAAATTCTTTTGGTTGTTTTCAAGTTTATCAGAACCAAGATAGCCTAAGCATCATATGATCACTTTGAGCATTAGCAGTATAATAAAACAATAATTAGTTCTTCAAAATGACTTGTTGAAATAGTTTATCTTTCTTGATGATCTCCATTCATGAATAAAGAGACACTTTAGGATAACAAGTTGTTTTCAGTGCAGAAGATATCAAGATGAATAATAAACTGTCTGTAAAACCATCAAAACTCAGGAAAAAATTCCCAAATTAGTCTGAAAAATTGAATGCCTCAAACATCAGCTGGTGAGCCTTGAAAAAATATGTATTTCTATTAGTAAATCTGTAATAATTATCAGTTCTTAGTACTGATGTCTATCTTGTCAGAAGCAAGCCCATTTTAATACATTCAATTTTAATACATTCAATGAGTATGTTTTCATCACAATTCATTTCCACTAACATAAAAATGTCCTTCAAAATTTCCTTTTTTGGGGGGGTTATTATGGCACAAGTTCTCAGAAATATTAGGATGTTTTATCACTTTATTCCTGGAAGTTTAATCAGGACCATCGTGAATTAATATTTCTTACTTGAACTTGAATAATGAAGATAATGGACTTCTAAAAGTATGTACACATTGTCCATATACATCCATTAATAGAAGAAATTCCATTAGCATATAAATCTTTAAAAGTTTTGGAAATACTCAATTACTGACTAACATACCAATGATTGTAATTTGGGCTCAGTAGTTAAAGAAGACTGAGAAAAACATTTTAAAGATTCTGTTCAAAGAATAATGTGTGTAAACACAAAGGAAAGTTTAACTATGTACATAACAAAAGATGCATCCATTTAAAATTAATTTTGAGATTCCAATCTCACAGTGATTGCAGCAATGTTTTTAGTTTAATTTCAGATATAAATAAACTGAGCTACACTAAAATTTCACTTGAGCCAATGTTAAAGAAAAATTGCCATAAAGTTTGTATCTTTTTAAATATTTTAAATAAAACTACTTATAACTAGTTAAATGAGAGAAAATCTGAGATAAAGCTAGAAGTTCTGGTGTGCAAGATTTGACATTAATATCACTTGAGTAACTGTGAAACAAGAGTTAAAATTTTCCTCTGTGACTCGAGAGTGCCACTAGAGAATCATCCTAGAAATTAAAATACCATGTACCTAATCTAGACATCATCATGCTCTCATCTTTTTCCCATCTACATTGCATAGTTAAGTAGTCCTTCAAAAAGTGTAAGTACACTTAAATGTGTTTAAATCTTTCATTCTTAACACACACACACTCTTCTCACTCCCAGAACCTGACAATCCTCTTCAACTAGCGCCCTTAAAAGCCAGATTCAGAGTTGTTTATATCTTAACAAATATACCTCTTATTTTCTCCTCATCTCAATGCCCTCTGAATCCTGCCTCACGTTTTAATCATAAGTCTCATCAATTTTTACCAAGTTCTTTGTTTCTAAATCCAAGAAAATGGTTTGATTTGTCAGTGCCTGGTATTGCTGACCACTTCCTCCTGGAAAAACATTTGACTTCCATGACAATGTATTCTACTGGATTATCCCATCTATCCAGTTATTTATTAGTCTCACTGATACACTTTTAGGTCTCATATCTGTATTTTATTTTATTTTATGTTTAATAAACACTTACTGAAAAATACCATCTCACACTCATCTGCTAGAGGGAACGTCACTGAGAACTATGTAGCATCAACTAAATAACAGGGTTGACCTAAACTTAAAAAGCAATGGCCATGGCTTGGGGGTGAAGCACAGGAGCGATTGTGCCCTGGGTGTGGGCGTCCAGGGCCTGGCTACTGGGAAGCTGAGTCAGAGTCTGGCCAGTGCACCCGTGCTTCTCCTGGGGCACCTGGAGACGCAGGGGAGCCCCTGGCCCTCGAGGGCTGCAGGCGGAGCAGCAGGTGCATGAGGGACAGGCTGGACCCTTGGCCCGATGGGGCCTCTGCCTAAGGCTGTGGCTTTCTCTCCTCAGCTCCTGGAGCTCTCTCTCTGCCAACAGAGTGGCCCTCCGGCTCTTCTGACTTCCCTCCTCACACAGAGGGACCTCCTCCTCGTGAGAGGAGGTGGTTCTCTGCAACTCTCTACCCAGGTCATCGGCCATCTTCCTGTAGAGGTTGCAGGTGTGATGGATGGCATTCTGCTCCTGCATGCCTTGGAGAGCTGCTTCTCCATTTCCACATGGTGTGTTTCCTCCTCAGCCCACTTTCTCTCTAGTTACAGGACATGCTCTCCACAAATCTCAGGCTGTATTTGGAGCTTCAGCTGGAGCTTCTGAATCTCACTTTCCAGCTGGGCATTTTCAATGGGCAAAGACACTTTCCCAGCTTGGAGGTGCATTATTTGTCCTGTGAGCTCTGCAGTGCTCTGATTTTCCTCCACATTTCTTTGGACAGCTCTTCTTTCTCAGTGTCGGGACCATCCAAGGGCACATTGAAGTCGCCATGGTCAGTGGTGCCCTTCTGAGGGACTGCTGACAGGTGGACAGGGCCATTGCCAGTCTCTGCCTTCCTGCTTCCTCTCCTTCTGAGCCCCCACTTTCCGCATGACATCTCATGAGCTCCAGCACATGCAGCATCTTCAGCATGGTCTGGCCCAGGGTCTGGAGTTGCCTCCCGTCCTTGCTGGTGTCCCACTGTCCCCCTGGATTCTGGAGCACCTGCCTTCCTTTCTCCTCTGCCTTTGCCTGAACTCTGCACCTGCAGTTAGCTGGTGGTTTCTTGGACCAGTGGGTCTGGATGTCCTTGCAGATCAGGGCTGTCATTGGAGTCATCTGTTGTTTTCCTCCCAGGGGGTTCTCCATGGTCCCATGATGCTCCCAAGACAGGATTTCCATCATTCACCTGGGAAAGGTTAGCAGGCTGGCTTTTCTGACCTTCCTTAAGCAGTTGCACCATGTGCTGCACCGAAGACCAGCTGGGATTTCCATTCTCCCCACAGATGACATGAGGGCTTCACAGGCTTGTGTCTCTGGTCCCATCTCCTCCACGCCTTTCCCAGACACTTCACCCTGGGCAAAACACCTCCTGAGCAGTCCCTCTCCTCTCATTAAACCGTGTTGACTAGTTACTATGAACGCCATCACCACAGTGCACACCAGGATCTCCTGGTGAAACCCAGAGACTCCTAGCACATGTCACACATTCATACATCACCACCAGAGCAGTCCACAGCTGCTCCAGGACCAGATGGGGAGACATTTTGGTGGTCACCAGTTGGCCCTCCATGTCTCCGAAGGACCTCCAAGCTTTGCCTCCAATTGCCAGTGTCTGCTGGGCCACCAGTGACCACTCGGAATCCCAAGGAGGGTTCCGTCTCCAATACAAACCAGCACCTGGCAACTGGGGCTAACATCAGTTGGTCTGGGGGAGGGGGGCAGCAGGCTGCCTTCCTTTGCTCTGCTTGATGCAGAGAAAGGGAGGCTATTTACACAGTACATGGGGGATGTTGACCAGCTGACTGCAGCCTGGAGCTCAGGTCTCTCTCGGCTCACCGGGCCCTACAGCACACCTGGAGGGTCGTGGCAGGGCCATGCCATTTCCTTCTTCTGCATGTGTGTGTCAGGCACAGGGGGACCTGTCCCTGGGTGAGGCTTATTCCCCCGCCTCCCCATTCATAGAAACCTGGTCTTGCTACAAAGGTCCCAAGGAAATCCCCCTCTGAGACTCCTTCTATCCTAGTCTTTGGTCAATGCTGGGGTGGAGGTTGTGGAAGGCAGGCACTCTGAACTGAAAGGTGTCCCCAGAGGTACCAACCAAGAGCTTATATTTCCAGTTGTGACAATACAGGAGACAACAGTGGACCTGGCAGGGTCTGAGATTTTCATGGGTATCAGTGCAGCCTGCTTCCCACATTTAATCCAAGTGTCCTAGAAGGGGCAATCTACTGTTCTGGAGGTGACACTAATGTGTCACCTTCCTTAATATGGTCCTGCCATTCTCAGCTTGTTCTTCTCAGGGTGTGTCTGGGGAACAGTCTCAATTCACCAAATCATCTTTGGAAGTGGTCTCTGCGCAGGACCCGGTCTTTTTTGCCTGAACTTGCCACCCTTCATTTGGTCATGTCTGTATTTTAAATCCTGAAGTACTTTATGGTTTTTCCCTTCTCATTTTACACTATCTGTTAGTCATAGCTGTTATCGTATGCTCATCAATTCCAAATTAACATCTCTAGAACAGACCTCTCCTGCTCTCCAAATTCTTGTGTCCAATTAAAGCCTTACCAACATCTCACACTAAACATTCTCAAAATAGCATCTTCTGACAAACAATTCTGCTCCTCCTCTTATGTTGTCCATCTCCAGGCAATATAAAAGTACAAGCTCAAAACATGATTGTCATCTTTTAATTTCCCTTTCCATCAGCCCAATACACTAACGCTTTTCCTGGCCCCCCACATAAACTCCACCCTCTCAATACTCCCTATCTCCTTGCCATGCTTTCTTTTTCTCCAAAGCATTTTTTCATAATCTAACATACTCAATATCTTACTGATCCATCTTTTCTATTGTCTGTTTTCTCTAAGATATAAATTGTAGGAGTTCAGAGATTGTCTTGCACACAGCTGAACTAGTATCTGCATATAGGAAACTCTATAAAGTTCTTGTCAGCACTATTTCTAGGTTCACTTTTATAGTCTTGTCACCTGATTATCAGATGTTTTTCCTCCCCCCTTGCACGTGTAATAATTTTTTATTGAATGCTCAGCCTTGGGGATAATACATGTTGGAGGCTCTGCACGATTTGTCCTCTTCCCAAGATGGTTGCGTTTTGTCTATGACAGGGCAACGACATTACTGCAGATGCAGATGTAGCTTATCCTATTGAGAGCTGGCTTTAGGCTTTGTTAGGATACTCTATTCTCATTTTACTTTCACTCTTAAGACATAATACTCCTGCCATGTGCTTTCTAGGATCCAATTAACTGTCTAGGGGTTTCATCAGGGAATCCTCACTCTGCGTAGGCTCGCACTCCCACATCTTCCCTGCACTGAAATGTCTCCTTAGCTCTCATCCTTCTGGAGAAGGCTCTCTTCCAGACCTTTTGGAATTCTGACCCACACGTATATAGTCCTGGAGTTGACCATGGACCTGAGAAGAATTTCCACTCAGATTTCTTGAGTTTTTTCTCTGCAGGTCTCCCATATTTGATGTCCTAAATCCAAATATCAGCCAGCGGAACAGCCACAAACACATCCTTCATTTGGCAAAACTGATGCTCTCTTGAGTTCTCTCTCCCCACATGATAGTCTGGACAACGTCCTTTGGGAGGAACTATGTGAATCTAGAGCTGACCTCATGTGTTTCCCCTTTCCCAAGCATTGTAGCCCAACACTGAGCTGCTATATAATACCTGCAAATACTATTTTATTTATTTTGTTCCAATTTCATAGTTATTGTGCTCGCTTCAGCAGCACATATACCAATTTCATAGTTATTAACAGCAAGCAGGTATATTTAACACCAGCTACTCCATAATGTTTGGACACAGAAATCCAATAAATATTTTTTAAATGAATCAATCATCAAAGCCTATTGATTTTATCTTTTTAATATTCCTTGAATCCATCTTTTCTTCTTCCTTAGTGCTTCCCCTTTTGTTCTGCTACCATTACCTCTACCTTAGCTTATTGATACAGCACTCTGATCTCCTTGCCTCCAGTTCTGCTCCACTCCAAATCCAAGTCATTTGCCATACTGCAGTCAGTGTTCCGTTTCATTTGTTTTGATTTTTCTTAAAGATTTTATTTACTTATTTGAGAGAGAGACAAAGAGAGAGAGAGCATGAGTAGGGGGAAAGGGGTAGAAGGAGAGGGAGAAGCAGACTCCCCGCTGAGCAGGGGGCCTGATTTGGGGCTTGATCCCGGGACCCCAGGATCATGACCTGAGTTGAAGGCAGATACCTCACCAACTGAGCCATCCAAACGCCCCTGTTTCATTTGTTTTTTAATGTTAGTATTATATGTTATTCCTCTGTGGAAACCCTCCAATTTGCCCTCAGGATCAAACTCAAATTCTTTGCGTTCCTCTGCAGCCTCATCTCTTCCTGCTGCCCCCTCCCCCTTAGATACATATTATAAATTACTTTCAGTTCCTGGACATTTATGGTTCTCTCTCACCTCTAGGTTCCTGTACATGCTGCTTTACTCTGCCAGAAAGAATCCCATATTCTGCCTAACTCCAGTCATCCACTCACATGTCATGTCTTCTGGGACATCCACAGTGATGTCCCTGGGCTGGATTAGGTGCCCACCTATGCTCATTTTGCACTCCATACTTTCCCCAACCATCACCTGTATTGTGCAGTTTTATAATTATCCATTTACTTTTCTGTATCCCCACTAGACCATAAGCTTCTTTGAGGCAAGCCACATGTGTTATGAATTATTTTAGTCCTATTTACTAGATTACTGAATAAAAATTTCTTGAATTAATGCATATTAATTTTTAGCAACTTGCCTGACAAGAATATATTCCTTCTCAATCACTTATACGTTCCCACTTTATACAAAAAACAAATAAATACATAAATGCACCTACCTCCAAGAATGAGTAAAATAGAAGTCAAGGGGCACATATTAATAAGAGTAGGACACTAAAATGATACAAAACAGAATGAAAAGCTTTGGTCATATCTGCATCAGATATCCAATATATTAAAACCTCCATATTTTGGTTTTGTGTTATATGAATAAAGTAAACATAACTTTAAAGAATTATCCACTCAAGGTGTAAAATAACTGCTATAGGATCTACAATTCTGCTGATTCCTAGTATCTTACGATCACTGTACAACAGTTAGAAAGGAGAGTTTAGAACCAGCTCATCCTCTTCATTTAACATATGAAGAGCAGGGTTTGAAGAAAACAAAGTGGTCTGAGTTCCCACAGTTAGCTGGATGGTAGGACTATGACCCAAGTTTCCTGTACTCCCTCGATTGTCTTCAAATTTATTATGTTCTGTAGCAAAGAAACATAGACTATCACCAACATGTACTAACGTCCTGGTATGTATGAAGGGAAAAAACCCCCTCATCCCCCCGCCCCCCACATTCATCCCTTGTCTAAGGAACCCGGTTATTGAACTACGAAAAGAGTAACCACAAACACACTAGAGGAACTGAAGATTGGGTGGGGTCAGAAAGAAGGGCCTCCCCTGAGGTGTCAAAGACTATGATAACATGACCACTTGCTGTCAATTTATAGTTAGTTCATAATCTAAAAATAAAGAACATGGCTATTTAATCCCAAGTTTTCTAACAAGTCTCTGTTCCTTAGGAAAAAGTTTCTTACCCAGTTTCTGTTGGATATAATGAGTAACACATGCAGCAAAGATGTGTTCGAATGAAACTGAGAAGAAAAATATCACTGACTTCTTTCCATCAAGTATTAATACTGAAAGCCACAGATGATAAAAGCTAGTAACTCCTATTTTTTGAACATATTCAACAAGCGCTTTTCAGTATTCTTAAATCCTTTTTGGAACTAGGTGGGGTAACTTAGAAATAAAAAAGCAAGTGAATTTTAGTTTTGTTTGTAATAAATTACTGACCAAAATCAAATATTTTAGTGGACACAATCTGGGAATCAGTTATATTTCAATAACATTTCATATTATTGTGATTCAGGGATCTAGATGCTAAAAAAGTGTTGATTAGAAAGTGTCTCGTATCATGGCATTAATGTTATTATTTTGGAAAAGTTTTGATTAATAAGTCAAGTTATTATACAAATCATTTTCTGGTCCTGCTGTACACCATCCCAGTGGAGCTGAAAGTGTTTATAAAAATGGTCTTATGTTTTTCTCCCAACATAGCTATAAGCAGCATTGAATTAATCTACATTCTATAAACAAGGACAAGTAGGTATTTGGGTTTCACACCCCTTATCTAGCACCAGAAAACCATTTAGCACCAGCCTCAAGAAAGAAGGAGAATCATGGATTAGGCCTGTAGAATCAACCTAGTTCTGAAGGCAGATGATCACTTGAAATTAACAAGAGTACCAGCATGGGGCTCTGTCCAATGAACAGTTGCATTTATTAAGTACTTTTGATATGCAAAAACTATTGTTTTATAAGCATTAGCTCATTCAGTCTATCATTATCCCCATTTTGTAGATGAGGAAACAGAGATACAGAGAGTTTATTTGCCTTAGTAGCCCAAGATTTAAAGCAAGCAAGTAGTAGAGCTAGGACTTAAAGCCCGGAAGTCTGGCTCCAGAATCTTCACTCTTAATCACTTACCCTGGTCTATTTTACCTCACAAATGTTGCCTCAATGAGAGAACAAGCTCTTCCTCAATTCCCATTTGATCTTTGCCTTCTCCAACAAGCACCAATAAAAGAGCTGAAAACTTTTATTTTATTAAAATGAGTTCACTTAGGGTAGCAAGGATTTTAAAACTCAAGGCTAGCAATTAAGCAAATAGGGACCTCACAGGAAATGTTTATTTGTCCCAAGAGAGTCATTACAGCCCTCCTAGCTTAAGAAAGTGATACAGTATATGCTTTTGAGGATTCAACATAACCTATATGTCAGTTGTCCCAGCCAGTATTCACCAGAGAATTCCATGTACCTATGGCCTGGTGCTCATGTTTTTTCGTTTTTTTGTTTTTTCTTATTTTATTTATTTATTTGAGAGAGAGAATGAGACAGAGAGAGAGCATGAGAGGGAGGAGGATCAGAAGGAGAAGCAGACTCCCTGCCGAGCAGGGAGCCCAATGCGGGACTCGATCCAGGGACTCCAGGATCATGACCTGAGCCGAAGGCAGTCGCTTAACCAACTGAGCCACCCAGGCGCCCTGGTGCTCATGTTTTAAAGCTTCCTAAAGAATATTAACATTATGACAATGCCAAAAAACAAGTTCCAAATACTCTGGCTGAGACACATGGCCTTCATCCACTCCACAAATCTCAAGAGAGATTTTGTCAGCCACTGATCAAAGGAAGCAGCAGGAGCCGATACAAACACAAGACAGGATGCGTGCAGTATCCTCCACTCAAGCACACCCCAGGGCAGAGCATCTCCAGGAATAGACAGCACATCAGCATTCAGTTGTAGGAGTCCAGTGAATGGAGGGCTCCTGAAAGGCAAAGCCCTGAAAACATCAAGCTGAAAATAAGATCCTGATTTAGCATGACGATGTCCTCACTCAGGTGTACATTGCTGTAAGAGATATCTTACTCCCGCGAAGGTCCTGTCAACTTGCTTCCAAACGTGAATGGAGTGAAGCACAAAAATCATGTGACTTCTCAAGTATGCTTAGCTCTGAACAGATAAAACCGCTTCACTTGGAATCATGGGGGAGGACGAGGGAAAGGCATCTGCAAACCATGGAGCTTATTAAACAAATTTGTTTCCCAAGTGCTTGAGGTACTCTCAGTCCTAATTAATGTCTCCTGCAAATGCATCCTCATAGCTAACTCTCACTTTCCTAATCTAAGCCATATGTTCCCTCTATCGTTTTAAGGATATAAATGGAATTCATTGGTGCCTTTTCACTGAATATTTCTATTACAAAAACATTCTTTCCAGGCTGATGCTCTGTGCTGAGATCAGTGAGTGAGAAAATCCGTCTCTGGAAACAGTCTTCCATTTTATTTTTATTTTTTTCTTTTCTTATTGCCCATATGCAGAGGTGAGGCCTTATGT
Source organism: Neomonachus schauinslandi (assembly GCF_002201575.2). Lineage (NCBI taxonomy): Eukaryota > Metazoa > Chordata > Mammalia > Carnivora > Phocidae > Neomonachus > Neomonachus schauinslandi. The sequence goes on along the minus strand of NC_058405.1, from coordinate 141,687,187 downwards.
GTGATTTTTAAATGTTGTACAAAGTATCTGCCTGAATTGGAAGCAAGCTTCTCCAATGGTACAGCTTTCCACATAAAGAACAGGTAAACTGAAAAGGGTAGCTGAATCCAATATGAAGCCTGTCCAGTTGACATACAGTGATCACATCTTTCGTAAGGAGAGAGGTTTATAGTTTACAGTGAGGCTTAGAAAATAGCTTTCTGTTTTTCAGAAGCTAATAGCTTAAATCAAATTCCTTAACCTTCTCCAGCTACTGCTCTATATCTGTTTCTAGTTTAAGAAGCACTCTTTCTGTACATGACAGTGCAGAAAAATGTACAGATGTGCAAGATTGCAGAGTCGAAGACCCAGTGATGACCCAGTCAAGTGGTCAGTGAGCCTTGCTGTGTATCCCGGTGATTTTTATGCATGGCCAAGCTTGAGAAGCACGGCTCTTGTTGACCCATCTCTTTTGGCGCCAGCAATACTCAATATTTTCTTCAATGCCATAGACATGAGTTCATGGCAGAGGCAGGACTATAACCTCAGACTCTAGACCTTCACGCCTGTGGATTTTCCTCTGTATTATATACCTCTTAGAATTTGTGCTTTTTAAAAAAACAGAATCCATTTGGAGACAGAAATATTTTTAAAAACAAAACAAAACCTGGAGCCACTCTGTACTCTCCCCTTTCCAAAGGCCTCTTCTCTATCTTCTATTTTTCTGTGATTATAATCTCCCCAGAACGTCAGCTCTAAGTTAAGAGGCGACACTATGTAACTCCAGAATCAAAATGAAAATGTTAGTAAACCATTCCAGAATCGCCCCAAAAAGTACTGCTTTTAACAGTGCAAGACACAAAGAAATGACTCTTACTTGCTCTCGGATTAAATCATAAAAGTAGCAGCCAAGTAAGCACTCTGTGCCAGGCCCTGTACTCTGAGCGTTTGATCTAGATCATCTCATTTCATCCTCAAAATAACTTGATAAGGTCAGTATATTATTATTCCCATTTTGTGGATAGGAAAAATGAGCCACCAAAATTCAAGTTTTTTCCCCAGTCCCTCCAATTTAAGTAATTTTGCATGGCTAGGAACTGGTAGTCAGTTGACTCTCAAAAAATCATTATGTGAAACTGTCCTTCAAAAGTAGCTTTCCATAAATGATCATGATAAAACAATATTTCCAAACCATTTTAAAAAGAATATTTACCCATCTCTCATATGATCTCATTTAAACATTGCAAGATTGAGTAGCATCACCATTTGGTTGGAGAGAAACCACGCCTCAGGGAATACCGATGGTCCTCACAGGTAGTGGGTGGCCGAAGCCAAATTTGAGCCTTTGTTTGTGACATGTGCAGTGTTGCACTCAATCCACAACACTGCTTTCAAGCTGAAGATTGTTTCGTGGCTCTAATGAGCATTTTGGATGATCAGTGCTACTAGGAAATAGTATAAAACTGATTATCAACAGCCAAAAAATGAATGCCTTGCTGTTCAGATTAAACTGTTGATTGTACTGAAATTCATGGGTACGCTAAGAAGCAAAGTAAATTGCAGCAAATCTCCCCAAAGATTTTGTTGTGCATCCTTTTATTTTTATTCACATCATCTGTGTTTACTGAGCTGCAGTAAAGGATGCATGGGCTATTTTTATTCAGAGAGAGGCGATAGCACCAGCCAAGCAGAAGGACCCATCCATGACCAGAATGCAATAGCCTTCATTATCTTCCAACTCACTCCTAAATGACTCACCGAGAGCTGGCAGATGGTGTTTTCTCTCACCCCTTGCCTTGCACTTATTTAATTATTTTAACTTACTTTTTGTTCTGCTACCATGATGCCTAATAGGCAGATAGATTTCCAAGCTGGTTTCTTCTTCTAATATTGACCAATGCCTCTCGAAAATGTCTCAACCTCTAAATTCTGGATAAAGTGAGGGTAGAGAATAATGATAACCAAAAACATTATTACTAATAATAACTAACACTTAACTGGGCACATACACTCTGCCAGATACTGAGCCAGTGAATTTGTATGCCTTCCTCATTTAATCATCCACTGACTCACACGTGGGGGCGCTGAGGGTTAGCGAGGTTAAGAAACCTAGTCTGGGTGAAAGAGCTAGTAAGTGGTGGAGGCAGAGAATCCAAACCAAGTCCCCACTCTCCATCTTTACGCAACACTCACGTAGTAGCAGTTATAAGCTCTAGCCCTGTGGGGAAAGAAACCAATAGAGTAAAATGAGAAGGAAACTCGCAAAGTTAATATTCAACAGGTTAGAGAGAGATGAGGGAGTGAATAAGGCATCATAGAACTGGAGACTTGTGGAACGCTCGGAGATGCCCTGCCCTCACCCCCCTGCGAAGCTGCAGGAAGTGGGCTAAGGGGGTGGCCTCCAGCCATCCGCTCCCACAGGACTGGCTTGAATTGCAGAGCGCCACCTCGCCCACAGCTTCACCCTATCTGGGCCAGTCTGCATCCTGTGACTGTGCCAGGCAGGAGCCCAAAAGCCCAGCCATTTTGGCCCAAGGCCCTGACAGGGAAGGCTCACCTCAAAGGAGCCCGCAGGGTTGACCGAGGTTTGGCCAGGTCTGCTTCACAGTTTGACTTCTGTCTCTACCTGATCTTCCTTTCATCCCTTCTCTCCCACAGGTGTTAATCCCTGATAAACCTCTTGCATCCTAAACTCTGAGGAGCTAAGCTGTAACAATACTTCAAAACTTTCAAAAAGAAAAAAATATATATATATATATAATATACACACACATACATTGCTAGGAACTTTCTGAGTCTCGAGAATCCATATACGTAGATTTACCAAATAGTATGTATTTGACAGTAGTCTCTAAACATAGAGTTCCCCAAAGGGGAGGAGTAGAGGGGGCGTGTGAAGGTAGTAAGAGGCACATACCTACTTAATTCTTCTTCAAACTAAACTGATCAGGTAGTTCAGAAGCCTCGCCAGTTCTGGCACAGGAGCAGGACAATGATCAACAGGTCCATGAAACCCCCTAAATGGCGGCCTATATAAACCACCATATCCTCTTGGGTCACAGTGTTCCTAAAGGGTTATCCCATATTATTGTCTGAGGCAGCATGACCTCTGTAACCATGACATCAGTTCCATGTCAGGTACTTTCTATAGGATTATTTCCGATACATTTTCAAATATAAAGAGGTTCTCCTCAATACTCCTCAACAGTCAAACGCTATGTTACAGATGGAATCAATACTCTGCCTAGAAAGTGCTGACTGATACACAATGTAGAATTATCAGAATCAGCCTTCATTCCTCAGAACTTTTCAACCTTTCAGGGACCCTCCCATCCGTTATGTCTGTTCTAAGTGCCATTTTAGTCTCTGTTACTGTTAACTGTATCCTATTAAAGAGGTAATGATAACTAAGCCATCTCGAGAGAATTTGCATATTTTAAAGGCTCTCTTGGAACCCAAGAAAACTTTCTAGGCCCCACAGAATGAAGCCCAGTGGAATTAAAAGACAAACGGTTCATGTTTGGGGATAAAGGACTTTATGTCACTCTCAGTTGAGAAGCCAACTTCAGGCCCTGTAGCCAGGCTTGTAGAGGAAGAGTGTGTTAAAGAGGAGGTGAGAGGAAGACAAACACATTCTCTCTCCCTCTTTCTAGTGACCCTCCTCACTAGAGAATAAGGATAAGTTGGCATGCCTCCATGCACTTGATAATGGTTTCAAATGAAACACTGGTTTTCATTTCTTATCAATGGAAAACACTGGGTGTTTTTCAGAATGTTAATCCTACAAGAAAGGTAACTTTATTTTAAAAAGAAGGAAGGAAGAAAGGAAGGAAGGAAGGAAGGAAGGAGGGAAGAAAGGAAGGGAGAAAAAGGAAAGAGTTTATTCTTGATTAACTCTTAGAAATGTGCAGATACAGAATCCTGGAGAACTGAACAATTATTGCATTATATAAACATACCAGTTACATGGGTAATAACTGATATTAAAAAGTATGATAAAGAATCAGTGATGGATATCAAAAAAGGAGAAGAGAATAAACATATTGGGTTGTAATCTTATAATAAATCACTCCCTTTTTACATTGTATGTATTTTTTTTAAAAAACTAGTCACAAGGGGCACTGGGTGACTCAGTCAGTTAAGCATCTGCCTTCGGCTCAGGTCATGATCCCAGGGTCCTGGGATCGAATCCCATATTGGGCTCCCTGCTCAGGGGAGAGTCTGCTTCTCCCTCTCCCTCTGCCCCTCCCCCCCGCCCCCCATTGTGTGCTCACTCACTCTCAAATAAATAAAATCTTTAAAAAAATAAGTCACAAATCATGGAGATAGCTACTGACTAAGTCCTAAAACTTGAGCAAATAAAAAGAAATACATATTTGGAATTGATATGCTCTGTTTTTCTTAAACATAAAAATTTCATAAATTACTTTTAAATCGTTCCAATTTTCCAAATATTGAACTTGTGTTAGCATTGTCTTCACTCTGCTGTCAACTTATTTGCATTGGATGACTGCCTTCTTCATCAGGAGAACTATAGACACCGCTATGTCTATGTATTAGTTTGATTTTACTTAGATTGTTTGAAGTCCCCCCAAAGTTACACTATTCTAATAATTGAACACTTTTTGAGAGCCAGTATCAATGTGAAAGGTGAAATTAGAGGTAATTCAACTTACTCTCCCAAAGATTTGACTTCAAAAAGCAAATTAAGTATGGTTGGAGACTTTAAAATAATAATAATAATGAAGCTTACATATGAGCCCATTCTCTGTTTTATAAATTCCCCAGCTGTGCATATGCTGGCCGCTAATATAAAACAACCAATCAAAACCTACTTTGTGTTCCCAACTGTACTAGCTCTCTGCTGATGGCAGAACAATCTGACCACCTGTGCTGCTATATAGCAGGGGGAGGGGTGGGGGGGGAGGGGTCACACCCCCAACTATGTGTTGGGGCAACTGGCTTTGGAATGCTTTTCTACTGAGCTATGTAAATTTGGTCAAGTGATTTAGCTTCTCTGAGCTTTAGTTGTCTTGAATGTAAAATGGAGACAGTATCTTCCCTTTCTTAGGGCTATAGAAAGAAAGAAATAAGAAATATACACAAGGTGCCAGGCACAGGGCTTGGTAAATGGTGAATGCTTGCAAGAGTTCGTAATTACAGTTGCAGTGGTGATTTTTTTAAAAAGCATCGGTAGTAGTTATTCCATGGAGAAACTAGCTTGAAAAAGACGTTATAATATCCACACCTTCCCCAGTGTCCCTGAATTCCTGTCAGTGACGCAATTATCTGCATCACACAGCTTTTCCTGGTGTAATACACCCATGTATGGGAAAGGAAAAAATAAGGGACGAATACCCTCTGCCTACACTCCAGGTCACAGGCCTAAGCAGAGAATTCATCATCCAAAAGGAATAATTTCAGGATCCAAAGTATCCACCAATCCTTAAAATTTTCCATCATTGGTAATTTCTGAAAGGACAAATAAAAATTTGGTTCCTCAAATATCTGGTACAAGAAGTAGTCCACTTAAAATGGACCAGGCACAAAATACAGGAGAGAAGAGATGAGTAGGGCCCCCTTCCTTTCCACTGAGGAGCTACAGTGTAATGGAAGAAAGATGGGCATGTAGACAGTTAGGGAATCAGGAAAAAAAGCCAGAAATCAAAGACCCAAGAGGAAAACACTGACTGGGAGCAGCAATCCAAAAATCCAGGGGAACTTGGATCTGGTAGATGGAAGCCAAACACAAACGCATCTGCCATTGCCTGTTTTTCCGTTTGTGTTCATGATTCCCTGGCCATTCCTTAAGTTTCCCTTTTTAAAGCATCTTTTGTGGGGCGCCTGGGTGGCTCGGTCATTAAGCGTCTGCCTCCGGCTCAGGTCATGATCCCAGGGTCCTGGGATTGAGCCCCGCATCGGGTTCCCTGCTCAGCGGGAAGCTTGCTTTTCCCTCTCCCACTCCCCCTGCTTGTGTTCCCTCTCTCGCTATGTCTCTCTCTGTCAAATAAATAAATAAAATCTTTAAAAAGAAAAAGTAAAGCATCTTTTGTGAGGTGAAGAATGGAGCACATTTGCTCAATGGCTACATGATGTACAATTATGTGATAATTCTAACAAACAGGCTATGCTAACCACTCAAATTAGTTCTAATATTACATAGGAGAGCATAGAGGCTAAATCTCACATTCCTTTTTTAAGAGAGAGACACGCTTTCTAAGTATATCCGAAGACACATTTTCTACATTTATTTGAATTGAATGAGGATTCATGCATATTACAAGCGCTAAATATAACTTTTTAAACACCAGTACACTGAGAAAGTTTGGAAAAGTCATTGAGGGGATCAGCACAAAGAAATCTTATAAGAACTTTCCTTAGCTGATAAAAGTAGAGCCTCCTGTAAATATAGATGCCACAACCCCCTTGTGGGGCAGCTTCCAGCCTCCTAGGCTGCCCCAAAGAACTTCCCATACTTTCACACTGAAGCCCTCTCACTCATGCACATGCACACACACACACACACACACACACTGATGTATGAATCCTTACCTTTGGCTATTCTGCTAGTTACTACTGAATTCTCCCACAGGCATAATAAACTTTTCTCTTGTTAAACTGTCTGTTGACAATTAATTCATGGGCCCCACGACTGAAACCTAAATTGGAAGCATTCACTTTGTGACATGAGGGGAAAAAAATTCTTTCCTTTCACTCTGCAGGCAACCTACCATAGATCTGAAAACTAGACTTTAAGCAATTTATTTATGATTTATATTCATTTGTCTTGATTTTTTTTCAAAGTTTATGGCATTTGGTAAGTTTTGTTAAAGTCAGATGCTATTCCTCTATTTAAGGACCACATCAGTATGCCTCCACTGTGTCTTGTTAATTTTTGCAGGATGTTAAAAAATAATAGAATTTTTGCTTAATACAAATGTTTGTGGTTAATATTTTTTTTTTGCTAAGTATGCCTAAATTAAAACTTCAAATGCACTGAACCAAGTAAAAACTGCTTTATAGGAGGATACCGTCTCCATCAAAGTAAAGTATATCTAGAAACAAAGCATGAAGTATAATAGAAGGGTGTTATGTGATCTTGGTTTCGTGGACTCAAATTATGAGAATCTCATACATAAATTGTGGTGGTCACCACACCCAGAACAGTGATGTTTCCGTAGTAACTGATACACTTACAAAGAAACATGAGTGATGTGGAAGAAGGAAAAAGAAACTAGAGTAAAAAATAGAAGTAACTGGCCCTGACTATATGATGACAACAAGAAAAACACTAAGGAGGGTCATGCCAAGATGGTGTTTTATCTCAGAGAAATATTAGACACTTAGAAGATTCTAAGATGAGAGCCATGTCTTCTGTTCCTTTTGAACCTTTTTATAGACTGAAACAAAGCTGTGCTCATAAGAGGCACTCAATTACTTGACTGAGAGAGAGAAAGGGAGAAAAGGAAGAAAGTCCAGAGGAGAGGAGTGGAAAAATGAGAACGTCCAAGAAAACAAACACTTCTGTACCATCAGATCAGGAGATATCCAAACAAGAGGGCAAATATCAGTGATCCCTTTACCATCAATTCTCAGACATGATGATAAAGGGGGAAACGGCCTTTTTAAAACCTATGATTACAGGTGTTCACAAATACCCGGCAAGTCAGCCTGAACTCTGGTTGTCACTGTGATAAGAAAGTCTCAACCTGAAGGTGAATTATTTTCATAAGTTTGAGTTTAGTTCATCTAGCCAGTTTTGAATTTTGAGAAGAGAAAAACATATGTTTCCTTCCCCGGTGGCATTTTTACAGTCAAATAAGTCAAAAGTAACTATTTTGTCAATAACTCAAACACTAAAAAAAAAATGCATGATTTTAAAGATTCATACACTTACAAACACATGAACATTTTCCAGCATGTTTGCAAGTATTTTGGTTTTTCAAATGTGACCTTTGAGGTTTGATTTCACTTTGTATTTTCTGTCCTAAGCTTATCTATCTTTAAGCTTCCAACAGTAATTAAAAATTAAACTGGCCATATTGGAGAGGTTAATTTACTTGTGTTGCAGATTGAAACAGAAATGATTCGTGCTGTATTTACAAAGCAGTGTACCTCTATAAACGTTAATGCTTTCTGAAAACATCATCAAGAAGTCCAAATTTTGAATCTTTGTATTGACTGCAAAGAAACCAACTATGTGCTTCTGTGACTGAATGATGTACACACATGCCTGGGACCTTGTTAATGTACACATTCTGATCTACACGGTAAGGTCTAAGGCTTACCATTTCAGTCACGCAGGTGAGCAGACCACATTTTGAGTAGTGAGGCTTTAGAGAATTAAAATTTTTCATTAAATATTTCCCACTTTCCTCCTTTACAATTTGTGATTGATTCATTTAGAATTTTAACCTTTAGAATAGCTAAGTGTTCCATCCCTCTATATTCCTTAGTACATAAAAAGAACGGCACACACAGAATTTCCTTAGAAATCTGGAAGAATTGCTCACTCCAAAAGGTTAATTTGATTGTTTTTCTGTCTGTCTTTGGTAGAGATAGAGTCCTGATTTTTTTAAGTCCAACTGTTGCAACAAATTTCGCTACATGTACAAAAAGTGCTGATGTGAAGATCTAAAAGAAATAGTCAACCATACAGAAGATATCTCCAGACCTGACCAACAATAACATTTTCAGCAACATATGGAGGAACAGGAAGCTGTAAAGAGTTTCTTTTAGCCCCAAATGCAACCACAAACAAATCTCATACTGTTATTGGAACAACAGAATCAATGTCCTCCATATGGGCCTGCAAAAAAGGATGCCATTAAAATACTGTCAGAAGCCATAAATTGAAAAATGGTGCAAATTAAAGAATGTAATGATACAGGCAGCACACAAACAGGAAGCCAGGAGATCTTTAGGGAGATCTTCCATGGCCTCCGTTCTATTAAAAAAATATACCCACACACGGAAGTAGTTTCTCGTGATTTTTTATGTTTAGTTTTTTGTTGTCTTCTAGTTATACACATGCTTTCAGTGTAATCTCAAGTAGGTAACTAGCCAATTCAATCTGGCTACCTACCTACCTAATGAATTACTATTTGATTAATCTTATTTACCTGGTAAATGTGTTATGGTTTTTAAGGAATTATAGATGCTCAATGAGCAGAATATAAGGAAAGAGCAGAATATATGCAGATTTATTTACTTCCATACTAAAATAGAATGGAATGTCAGGAGCTAAAGTGAATATATAGATTTGACAGCAACAGAAATTATAATGTTTTTCAACAGTTGGATGTTCAGCTTCTTCTACTACAGATGTACTACTAGCTTACCTTGAGTATAGCTTTGTTAAAAGCTAGTGTGGACACTAAAATACTGTTATTAACCACGACTTCCTTTTTTCTTAATTTGTCTCATAACCATGTCTCTTAAGACAGAGGGAAAAGGTGGTACAGGAGTGACTAGATACATTAATGTGAGTCAAAAAGCAAAATAGGTGGGGTTTCAGGTGTTGAACTCATTTCAAAACATTAGTTCATACACATTGGACCCATCAAAGACTGAATTATTGGAACAATGTAATTTTAGTTAATGTGCTCAAAATGTTTCAAAGTATAGTCACGAATACTGTATTTGTATCCACAAGCAGGATACAAAGGCTTTCAATGATCCGATTCCTATATTAAATTGTCAAATACTCAATCATTAAAAAATCCCCCAAAACCCCAGAATTCTGATAGGCATCACGACTTCCTTTAATATCAGAAGATAGATTAGTCATTTTCATTTGCTATGTGACCGAGGGTAAAAACAAATATCCCTAATCCATGGGGTTATACAACTTCCATTTTAAAGCACAGACTCCCTAGAAAAGTAAGATGGATTAATTCCTTTCACATTTGTTCCCACTATCTTAACTATCCATGCCCTTGTGAGGATATCATACCTTATTCAGCAAGGCATTTCACTAAATTCAGAATGGAACTTTAAATTTTAATGGTGGGCGCCTGGGTGGCTCAGATGGTTAAGCGTCTGCCTTCGGCTCAGGTCATGATCCCAGGGTCCTGGGATCGAGTCCCGCATCGGGCTCTCTGCTCCTTGGGAGCCTGCTTCTCCCTCTGCCTCTCTCTCTCTCTCTGTCTCTCATGAATAAATAAATAAAATCTTTAAAAAATAAAAAAAAATAAATTTTAATGGCTGACACCAGAATTTCTTATAATAAACTTTTTTCTTATATAGTTGACCATTTTTTTAAAAGATTTTATTTATTTATTTTTTTGAGAGAGAGCAAGATAGAGTGAGCACGAGTTGGTGGGGGGGTGGGGTGCAAAGGGAGAAACAGGCTCCCTGTTGAGCAGGGAGCCCAATGTGGGGCTTGGTCCCAGGACACTGGGATCACCACCTGAGGCGAAGGCAGATGCTTAACTGACTGAGCCACCCAGGTGCCCCAGTTCGACATTTTCAATTATGTATAATGCATTTGTACTTACAGTTATAGAAATTGACCCACATGATGCTAAATATAGTCCCAAGATTCTAATAGAAACTTAAACGTTTTCCTTACAATGTAAATAAGAAGGAAAATATTTGATGAACTTTATGCCTTTTCATGATGTAATCAATCAATTTTTCAAAGATTATTGTAAGGCTTAAATTTTATAAATAAAGGACAAATACAGTTCCCGAGACTCAATAAGGTCTTGATCTAAACAATTAGTGATCACAGGTCTAAAAACCTGTCCTTTCAGTATCACTGGTTCCTTGGAAAGCTCATAGGACCACTCTTTCTCTAAACTAGAGAGTGCATCCAAAATGCCATGGGCCATATTGAGCTTAAAAATTATAGGTGTGGCATCAAGAGTATTTTTCAGTTTGGTTTGGTTATTGCAATTTGAAATTTTGAAGGCTTTTAGATGGGGCCTGACCTTGCCACCTCACCCTACTTCTCACTTTTCTCTACTGTTTAATATGCCGTCAAATCCACTCATTTTTGTTATCTGTCTCATCTCTGCTCTAGTTCCTAAACTATGAGCCAATGTCAGTGGAAAACCTCCAAATAAAACACCATCCACTGCAACATCTTCACATGGAAGGAAAATGCCCCTATTCTTTTTCCTGACACTGTGATTGGAAGTATCCCTTCATTTTATACAACAGCAAGCCAATATTTGAAATGCGAGGGAATACTGAGCACAAACCAGTTTTAGCCACATTTCAGCCACTCTTGTGACTCTGAGCATCCTGAAAAACTCTGCTGATCTGTATGCTGCTCAGCTTGGTATCGGTCAACTTTGCAACATTATCTTGCACAATTGAATGAAAATGTGACATCTTCCCTGTCCCCTATCCCCCTATCCTCCCAACCCCTCGGATGGTGGAATTTTCCATTAGAAAGAGAGAGTATAGTACTTGGAGGGGAAAATTCAGTTTTTTGTTCTCCTTCTTCTGTCCACTATAATACAAAGCTTTGCTCCTCCTCTTGGGAAAATGTAAGGCTGGCTGGCAGTCAGTTTGACAGAAGGAGATCAGTGCAGCGGAAAATTGGATAACAGGATAAAATCTATGGGGCCACAGGAATCCCATCAAAACCAGCTCCTCCTGTCAAAACCGAGACAAGTGACAAGGACAAATATAGAATGTTATTTATATTTAAATATTTCTAATGATATCATAATTATACTTCTGCCTCTGTTAGGCAGCCATTTTTCTGTGAGCCACCATTCTGCAAACCAAATGCTGTATGACGGAGAAAATCTACATAAGAATCAGACAGCTTCAATCAGACACCTAGGAAAATCCTATAAACTCCTCAAATAGCTATTTCTAAAGGACAGAAAATAACAATTTATTTTTTCAAAGACATGTTTCTTGGAGTACAATCGTCAAGTTCAATAAAAACAAACTATTCCCAGCTCTTTGGGAATGGGAAAACCAAGCTATCTAGCAGGAAGCTAACAGATTAATTTCACTTAAAATTAGGCCTGGTATTTTGGAAAATGTCCTATTTTCTTTCTTCACAATGTGTCATATTGTCATTCCATAGATGAAATTATCGATGGCCTTAATTTGTGAAACTTCACAATAAGTTCAATAAACTAAAATGTAAATTGCCCAAAGACGTACATTTCTTATTTTAAACAAATTAGGGAAAAGTTTTGATATAGATATTCTAAATCAATATTCATTATAATTAATTCTATTATTAAAACATTTTAGAGTACTATCTTAATATACTCTGAGTCATAAAATTTGGCACCATGAGGGAGGGCTTTTACAAAGATATACTCTATATTAAATATAATTCATATTGGACTTTCATAGAGCTTTAAGTCCAAGATGCCTAAGCATTTATTGGTCATCTTTAATATGTATATACTTTTCCTCTTTTGTAGACCTAAACAAACAAAAAGTCAGCATGCAAACTCATTAATTTATATAAAAATATAGTTATTGCTCATAATACACAAGACAACATGCCAAGTGCTGGGGAAAAAAGCAAAGATAAAGGAGTATTCAGTCACAACAATATGCCATCTAAAACTTATGTTATGAGTATTGCAGGCAGAGAATGAAGCAGTTGAGGATCCTCATCTGCATGTCATTTCCAATCTAAACACCTCTGTAAGGCTCCCGACTACCTGAACCCACTTTACTGAAAAAATTTAATTTTTCCCTTGCTGCTACCTTTTCCGCTCCATTTTAAGACTCCCTGACTCTTGCTAATATGTACTGTTCTCATTCTTGCCTTCTCTCACTTCTGCTTTCTCTGCCTGCATTGTCCTTGACCTCTCCCTCTCTTACCCAAAGCCTCACCCTTTCAGATTTAGCTAAAGTATCATTTTACCTTGAAACCTTTTTTGATTAATCCGAAGGACTACTAGCATGTGTAAGGCAATGTTCTAAGTGTTTAACATATGTGACCTTATTTATCACAGCTTCACAGGGAGGTACTACTCTGTTTTAGAGGTGCAAAAAGCTCAGAGCAGTTAAGTAATCTGCCTCAAGACACACAGTAAAAAAGTAGCGGAGTCCAGATTCATGCCCCATCAGTCTGATCCAGACACCTGTGTAGTTGAGGAATCACTCTGTTATTTTGCTCCCTTTCTAATACCTTCCTATCTGAACTCATGTTTTAGATAGTACCAAATGAGTCAGCATTTAATAGTTCTTGTGTTCATACATACCACTCTGGGCTCTTCAGTTAGACTATAATTGCAGAGAAATTTATTTATCCACCACCCCAGCCTAATACCAGGCATTTCACTTGTTGATGGATTGAATCTAGTTAATCTACAACATTTTAATATATCTGAGAGAAAGCTATGCTTCTCAGATGATTACTATTTGCCACTGGTTTGGGTTATCTGTAGTTCTAGTCACCCTGTGGGACTATTTGCCTTCCAGTGCAGTTCCAAAAGAACATATTAATTCAGTAGGTTCTATTGAGTGACAATTGTGTGACAACATTTTGCCTGGCACACGGGGGAAAATACTAAAAAGGCTTAAGACAATCTGGACTCTTAAGACCCTTATTATCTTGTTGGAGAAAGATTTTATCTATATTAAATTATACATATATACAATATTTATTAACTATACGTTACTTGTAAGTATATATGATATATATGTATATGAGTTAACACACAAAACATGAATTTATACATAAAATATGCTTTAGTACAGTGCCTAGCATATGGTAAGAGCTTACTAAATAATTTATTAAGGGGAGGAGGTAGGGGGATGGATGAAATAGGTGAAGGGCATTAAGAGGTACAATCTCCCAGTTATAAAATAAAAAAGACATGGCAATATAATGTACAGCATAGGGAATAGAGTCAATAATATTATATCAACTTTGTACGGTGACAGATGGCAACTAGACTCATTGTGGTGATCATTTCGTAAGGTACACAAATACCAAATCACTATGTTGTACACCTGAAACTAATACAATATTGTATGTCAGTTATTCTTAAAGTATCCATCCAGTCGTGGCAAATGGAAGATAGCAGGCAAAACTTAATCTACAATTATTCATAATAAATGATTATCATTTATCATCACAGACATCATTCAACAAATATTTAGTATGTTTCTAAATCGAACTTACAGGGCCGCCTGGGTGGCTCAGTCTGTTAAGCATCTGCCTTTGGCTCAGGTCATGATCTCAGGGTTCTGGGATCAAGCCCCACATCCAGCTCCCTGTTCTGTGGGGAGTCGGCTCCTCCCCCCACTCATCCGCATGTGTGCACTCTGTCTCTCTCTCTCTCTCTCAAATAAAATCTTTAAAATAAATAAATAAAAATAAAAATATATAGAACTTCCAGTCTGATAAACTCAATGCTGAGAAGGAGGTACAGAAAACCTAACAAATTGGACTTTTTCTTGTAGAGCGCTCTCCTGAAAAATGTCTTGTGGACTAAATCCTTGGTATGAGCTCATGTTTTCCAGTATCATTTTTTTCTCCTTAAAAGTGGAACACAGGAACAAAGGATAATGTTTTTGTACATCTAGTTTAGATGAACCCTGGCTATGGTTTTATTCTAGTATTAATATCATTAATATATAAATGCTCTTTTTTACAATTATTTTCATTTTTCGAATTTGGATACATCAGTGTAGGGTTAGGTAAATTAAATGGAAAAATATCATCACTAGGTCTAGTATCAAAAACTAGATGTGGTTCTTTGATTCTGTGACTTACTTAATGGATTACAATGAGGCATCAGCTAAGGACTGGTAATTTAAATTATAAGCAGAGGGTTCAAAGCTGTGGCTAATTCATTACTCACACATCTCTAGTTGAGGTAGTAATTTAAAGTCATGTGTGTCACATTAATTGTAATCTTGTTTCCAAATGACAAGATAAATATCTCAAGGAACATAATGTATTAGGGTCATAGGTCAAACCAAATGAATGTCTAAAATAGATTAGCACTAAGTGCATGCAATATGTCATGTTTATAAATTTTAAAAAGGATAAATTATATTAGCATTTAGCAGATTGTTCATTACACATCATCAATGTTTACCTTTAAGTGCATTAATACTTTATTCAGTTACAGCATTTTCTGAAAATACCACACACAGAGCTGCTACAAAATCTCTTACTGAAAATCTACTACTTGAGGAAAAAAAAAAAAGAAACAAAATAGGTTAATCCATACCCTCTCCCACCAAGATTTGATTCCTTTGTTTCACATATGTGTGAAATAGATATATTTTGGCCCTGAAGTGACTCAAACAAGGGCAATTCTATCATTGGCAAAAGAAGAAAATTGCCAAAATGCCAGGTCCCTACCAATTTGCATGTATAGCTCTGCTTTTTAATTTCAGCCTCTCCATCAGCTGGTACTGGGTCAGAACCTCAAACATTGTCCTAGAGTAGAAAACCCAATGACACGTGGCAAAATAAGGGCAGAATAAGGATGCAGGCTGTCAATGAAATTACAAAATAGACAGTTGGTTTTCAGATTTGAGCTGAAATTTAACTGTTGTGATTTCAGTATGAACTGAACGGTTTTTCTATCTACAAGCCATGACATCACTGGTGATTTATCCAACTCTCTCTCTCATCACCTCTACGAGTCATTATACACTGCTATCTTAGCTTCCTGTTCCTGGGCTGAATATTTCGAAAAGCCACTTAAGGGAGAGTGAGGACACTGAAGAAGGAGCAGCAAACCAACTAAACACAGCTTACAGAAATATTTTCTTGAGCTAGCACAGGTGTCTTTGTGGTTTCGCAGTTGGTGTGTCTGTCATTAAATTTGAGCATCTTTAAAGCAAGCCAGGCAGCCCCCAGCCCAGCAATGGCTTCCTCTCCTCCCTCTTTGTTTACACAAACCATCCCACACCCGTGTTAACTACAGGCAGTGGAGTTTGCCATAGGTAGTTGCTTCTTCACTAAAGATAGGACATTTGTCTTGCCGAGTGGAGTCTGCATGGAACTGAAATGATCAAGGCAGCAGAGGGGATTTTTAGGGCAGTTGAGACTAATGGCAAGGAGAGGAACTTTGAGGATGAAAACCAAACTGATCATATGAAGGTTCTGCTGGACTCTGTGCAAGGGGAATCCTACCCTCTGTGCAGAAGTTTTAGTAAAACAGTAATACCTCGTAAGTGTATTATAAAATTGGATATGTTCTGAGGAACCAACCAAGTTCTGAGTGTCTGAGTACAAGGCAGGGACTGAGGATATCTTGAGCTACATTTGGATTAACCCAAAAGAGTATTGGGTATTCTCTCTCCATCTAAGTTATTACGTGAGCGTTTCCTGCCACACAGCTAAGAAAGTTAACTGCATTGAACTGGCAGGAAGGCGTTGGGTCCATGATCAAGGCTCAGCCAGTCAGATGTTGCTGTGGGCATTTGGAAACTTGAGAGGGTGAAGGAGAAGGACACAGTGACAGTCGGAACTTATTTACAGTTCAGTGTATCCCAGGCAAACATTTAGTCATAAATGACATTTTTCAAATAGTCCAGAAAATTCAGAACGGATCTTTTATTCTAATGAAGACCAAAACAGTTTTTTTTAATTCCAATATAGGTAACATACAGTGTTATATTAGTTTCAGTTGTACAATATAGTGATTCTGCAATTCTATACTTTACCCAGTGCTCATCCTGATACGTGTACTCTTAATCCCCTTCTCCAGTTTCACTCATCCCCCCACCCCCCACTGGTAACCATCAGTTTGTTCTCTATACTTAAGAGTCTGTTTTTTGGTTTGTCTCTTTTTGTTTGTTTCTTAAATTTCACATGAGTGAAATCACACAGTATTTATCTTTCTCTCATTTATTTTACTTAGCATTATACTCTCTAGATCCATCCATGTTGTTGCAAATGGCATTTCATTCTTTTTTAAGGCTGAGTAATACTCCATTGTGTATATATATACCACCCACATCTTCTTTATCCATTCATCTGTCCATGGACACTTAGGCTGCTTCCATAATTTGGCTATTGTAAATAATGCTTCGATAAACATAGGGGTGCATATGTCTTTTTGAATTAGTGTTTTCATATTCTTTGGGTAAATACTCAGTAGCATAATTATGAGATCATATTTCCACAGTGGCTGCACCAGTTTGCATTCCCATCAACAGTGCAAGAGGGTTCCTTTTTCTCCACATCCTTACCAACACTTGTTGTTTCTTGTGTTTTTGATTTTAGGCATTCTGACAGGTGTGAGGTGATACCTCATTGTGGTTTTGATTTGCATTTCCCTGATGACTAGTGATGCTGAGCATCTTTTCATGTGTCTGCTGGCCACCTGTATGTTTAATTTGGAGAAATGTCTGTTCCTGTGTTCTGTGCATTTTTTAATTGGATTATTTGGTTTTCTGATGGTGAGTCATATAAGCTCTTTATATATTTTGGATACTAACACTTTATTGGACAGGTCATTTGCAAATATCTTCTCCCATTCCATAGATTATCTTTTAGATTTGTTGATTATTTCCTTTGCTGTGCAGAAGCTTTTTATTTTGATAGTCCCAATAGTTTATTTTTGCTTTTATTTCCCTTGCCTCAGGAGACATATCTAGAAAAATTGTTGCTATGGCCGACGTCAGAGAAATTACTACCCATGTTCTTTTCTAGGATTTTTATGGTTTCAGGTCTCACATTTAGGTCCTTAATCCATTTTGAGTTTATTTTTGTGTATGGTGTAAGAAAATGGT
The DNA here is from genome assembly GCF_002201575.2 of Neomonachus schauinslandi. Taxonomy (NCBI): domain Eukaryota; kingdom Metazoa; phylum Chordata; class Mammalia; order Carnivora; family Phocidae; genus Neomonachus; species Neomonachus schauinslandi. Next base: position 141,669,514 of record NC_058405.1, on the reverse strand, counting down.
CCAGTTTCATTCTTTTTCACATAGCTGTCCCATTTTCCCAACACCAAGACCAAAATAATTTTTAAACCTTATTAAACTTACTTAGAATCTCTATCAATAATTTCGATTAAAAAAATATGTACAGGAGGGGCGCCTGGGTGGCTCAGTCATTAAGCGTCTGCCTCTGGCTCAGGTCATGATCCCAGGGTCCTGGGATTGAGCCCCACATCCAGCTCCCTGCTCCGTGGGGAGCCTGCTTCTCCCTCTCCCACTCCCCCTGCTTGTGTTCCCTCTCTGGCTGTCTCTCTGTCAAATAAATACAATCTTAAAAAAAAATGTGTACAGGACACAAAATTCACAGGGAAAAGTGTATCTGTTAAAATCTTCTTGCCTGGATTTATTAACGTGCAGTACAGTGGATTCATTTTGTGAGCTCAAATCCCAATTTACTATTATCAATTATGTGACTGTGGACTAGTCACTTCCTTGTGCTTCATTTTTTTTATCTACAACCTCAACCAGTAAAGGTAAGGTGGGGTGATTGGCATAATGGACAGCAGGGTCAAAGCAGCAATCGGAATTGCCTGAGTCACGCCAACCTAAGGTGTTGACTAGTACTAGCTAGGACTGCCATAACAGACACCACAGACTGTGTAGCTTACACACAGAAAACTATTTTCTCACATTCTGTAGGTTGGAAGTCTAACATGAAAGTGTCAGCAGGTTTGGTTCCACCTGAGGCCTACCCTCCTTGACCGGCAGCTGGCTTTTTCTCTATGCTTGTACATCCCTGGTGGCTCTTCCTCTTCTAAGGACATCAACCAGAGTGTATTAGGGCCCCCATGCGTATGACCTCATTTAACCTTAATTACTTCTTTAGGGGCCCCATCTCCAAATATAGTCATACTGGAGGCAAGGGCTTCAACATAATTGGTTTTGGGGAGACACAACTCGGTCTATAATAGGTATTAATAGTGCCTATTTCACAGGGCTGCTAGGAGAAGGACAGGAGTTAATATCTGTAAGGCATTTAGAACAGTGGCTGGTATATAGGAGGGCCATGCAAATATTTATTAAGTGATTTTTGAAACAAATTTAGACTTTTTAAATCTGAGTTAATTTCCTCATCTCTAAAATGAGATGCCTTCTCTCTCTTCCAGATAAGAATCAGGCATGTATATTAGTGACCTATTTCTGCATAACAAGTTGCCCTAAAATTTAGCAATTTAAAACAAAATAAACATTTATTATTTCACACAGTCTCTGTGGGGCAAGAATTCAGGTGTAGCTTAGCTGGGCCATTCCAGCTTAATCTCTCATGAAGCTGTAATCAAGGCATCAACTGAATCTTAACTATGACTGAAGGATCCACTTCCAAGATGCTTCACACACATGGCTGACTTGCTGGTGCTGTTTTGGGCAGAAGGCCTTAGTTCCTCACCATGTATACTTCTCCAAAAGGCTGTGTAAGTGCCCTTACAACATAGCAGCTGGCTTCCTCTGATGCAAGTGGTCCAAGAGAGAGCAAGGCAGAAATGATATTATCTTTTATGATCGGGCCTCAGAAGTTACATACCATTACTTCTCCTATATTCTATTGGTCACAGAGATCAACCATAATATAATATTGGGATGCGGGGCAGGGGAGCACTACACAAAAGGCTGAATACCACATAGTAATCATCAATAGGAGCCCATCTTAGAAAATGGCTACCATACTTGGCCAATCAGATGCTCCCACCAAGATTTTGAAACCTGTAGAAATGAAACAAGAACACAGTAGCAGTCAGCTTACTTACAACTCAGTACAAATATCAAGTGGGGACAGAACCAGTTATAGCATCTGAAGCAAAAATTACCCTGGTGTGTTAACTTTTTTGGGTTCTTGTTCTCTGGTCCTATTTCCCAGTCTCCCAATTGATTCTGTGACATGCCCAATATTTTTTCAGTGATTTGTTTTTTAATCTGGTAGTGAGTTGGCTTCTATTGTTTGTAACCAAGAACCCTGACTGATACAATTTAGAAATCTTCCCCACTGTCTTCTGCTACCATTAATGCTCCTCCTTCCTTAGATACCATATCCCAGGTCACATGCTATTTCCCCAAGGAAGACTTCCTGGAGCCCTCGGACAAGAGCAGGGCAGAAAACATGAGTCTCGGGACGCCTGGGTGGCTCAGTCGGTTAAGCGTCTGCCTTCGGCTCAGGTCATGATCCCAGGGTCCTGGGATCGAGTCCCGCATCGGGCTCCCTGCTCCGCGGGGAGCCTGCTTCTCCCTCTGCCTCTGTCTCTCATGAATAAATAAATAAAATCTTTAAAAAAAAAAAAAAAAAAAAAGAAAACATGAGTCTCATGTTCATCTCACATGACAAGTCTCTCAAAAAAATGAAGAATAAAAGTCCAACACAAACTTTTTTCTGTCTTGATGGTCTTTGTGAGAAAGTTGACATCCTTCAATCACCCATTTAAGTTTGAACTGAGAATGATACTGTCTTCGTTTATTTTTACATTTTCCAATGTATTTATTCTATTAATTTTGAAATCGGTGTTTTCAAAGCTCAGTTTAAGGTTGCCATCCTCTGCCACTAAGGAGTCCAGTTGAATATATACTTTATTCAGTAAATGATTTCCCTGTGGAGAGGCTAACATATAAGTTTGCTTTATGAACATAGAATTTGAAAATGAAGGGAACTAATTATTTGATTTGGTTGTTCAATGGCATCTGGCTAAGGAAACTTGACTGAGAGTGGAGACGCCCCTGCCAAGATGTCTGACAGGTCCATGAGCCTGCATTCCCTCTGCAGGAACGAGAAGCACCAACCTTGACTCTCCACTCTCCGGCCCTCGTTTTTCTCTGCTGACCAACAACCCCTCCCCGCTTCCACTTGTTTTACTCTTTCTTTAGATATGTTACTAACACTCATGTCTACATTTGATGGTGTGGGAATCACTTATTTTAAAGATAATTTTAAGCCTGATCAGGTTTGGAAGCTAGAAAACAGAAGAAGGAGTACCAGAACTCTTAGGAATAACTCTCTAAGTTGTGGGTTTTGTTTTTGTGTGTGTGTGTTTTTTTTAATTAATCTGGTAAAATCAATGTGGCCTGCATTACCAGCTTGAGGTATAATTAAGATCATAAATCTTTTTAATATTCAAATTAATCATTCAATCCCCCACAGGACCATTTTAAAAGGAAATCCAATGGCTACCTCTTGAAACCTCTCCCTTTAACCAAGTTGTCAAGAACTGTGGATGCTTGTGTAACCCAAAAGGATCAATCCCTGTTTCTGAGCTACTTGTTGTTAGCAGGAGAATTAACAAAGGAAGGGAAGGAGGCAAGGAGGCAAGGAGGCAGACAGGGAGGGAGGGAGGGAGGGAAAGAGAAATACTAAAGGAGGAGGAGAAAAGGCAGGCACTCAAGCTGTCTCACCAGTTTCATGCCAGCCCCAACAATCAATTGTCATTTCTGTTGTCACTGTCATACAAACTGATTGCACTCAACCGTCCAGTCTAGTTCATCACCTTTCTACCCTCACCAGCGATGCCACACACTATGCAGAGGTCCACCACACACAGGCTTCTGACGTTCCAGGTCTCCTTTTACCCTTTCAGTCAAGGGCCATTGTTTTCACAGTGCCCCTGTTGTGACAGAGAGATCTTCCAGCCACAGACTGTTATGGAATGAATCTTCCCTCATGATTTCCTACAATTCACTAGTCAAACATCTGTCTTCCCTCAGGGTGAATGCTCCTTTGGAGACACAGGGGAACTTACTTGAAATCATTTCAATCTATCTCATGTTCTGATAGGTGGTCTCCACTGGAATGGGGAGATTCTATTTCCCCCTGAGAAGCCTTTGACAATGCAAATTTATTTCAGCTTTCCTCAAGCTTTCATTGCAAAGGTTCTTTGGAGAAAATTTCATCAAGCCACAAAGTATTCTGATACACACTTGTGAATCAATGGGTTCCTACTTCTTCCATTTGAGTAAGAAGAGACCCTCCAGAAACTCTTCTCAGAATTAAGAAAAACAGCTCCAAATAGACCCTTTGTTAAGTCACCTAGCAAAAAAGTTGCTTGCACCTTCTTTCACCAACCAAGAAACAAAAAACTGTTCTATCTTGCTGGGTATCTCTCATACCTCTATGTCCAAGAAAATACATAGCCCACAGTTACTAAAGATATAAGAAAATGTGGGACTGACTTGAAGGGTATAATGTAATAGATAACTGCAACATTTAGCATAATTATCTTTGGTAACAATACACTAAATTTTGTCCAAATATCAGGCTGTTCTAGATGCAGCATATGTATTTGCCGTCAACTGACCCCCCACTCGTGTCTACAGAGGTAGGCATGTATCATAAGTCTAAACTAATTCTCTTTCCCTGGACACAGTAATTAAGGGATGGGTCCATGGCTCAAAATGAGACTACAAGAACCAAGTTTTTGCTCTACTCTTGAAGGAGAAAATTTCTCTTTCCTGTTAGACAAGACACAGAACCACCACTAAAAAGCCTGTTTTAAAATGGAGCCAACCCAGAAGAAACGTAACTAGCAATAAATCCTGGTCATAGCAGATATAGAGTGCTCAGTTAATGAAACAATAAACTCCCTTTTTGGATGAGTTATTTTGGTTTGGGATTTCTGTTGCTTTCTCTCAAAAGATTCTCCTCTGATACCTATGAACCAATTAGCATATCAGAGGGTTTAAATTGGTGATGAACTAGGTAGAAGGAAAAGGGTGGGGAAGCATATTTTCCTTTTCTCTTTCAATTTGTGTCTCTTGTAACCACTGTAACAACAGGAAGTACAGTTTAATTGGAAATGGGCTAACATACTTCTAAGAATAATCATCTAAGGCTAACTGCCTGGGTAGTTTTGAAGTCAGATAAATCGGCTCTTGTTATAAAGTGCATCTCTCCTGATTAGTACTTGATTAAACAACAACAACAGAAATAACCTCTTAGAACTGAAATATCAACAGCTTCCTGGATTCCATTTTTCTTTGCAGGATAATGAGCGTAGTACACTGTTTAGCATGTTTTTAATTGGATGAATATCAGATATACAATGTTTTTCTTTTTTTTTTTTGCATTCTTTTTTTTTTATTCTTATGTTAATCCCCATACATCATTAGTTTTAGATGAAGTGTTCCATGATTCATTGTTTGTGCATAACACCCAGTGCTCCATGCAGAATGTGCCCTCCTCAATACCCACCACCAGGCTAACCCATCCTCCCACCCCCCTCCCCTCTAGAACCCTCAGTTTGTTTTTCAGAGTCCATCGTCTCTCATGGTTCGTCTACCCCTCCGATTTCCCCCACTTCATTCTTCCCCTCCCGCTACCTTCTTCTTCTTTTTTTTTTTTCTTAACATATATTGCATTATTTGTTTCAGAGGTACAGATCTGAGATTCAACAGTCTTGCACAATTCACAGCGCTTACCAGAGCACATACCCTCCCCAGTGTCTATCACCCAGTCACCCCATCCTTCCCACCCCACCCCCCACTCCAGCAACCCTCAGTTTGTTTCCTGAGATTAAGAATTCCTCATATCAGTGAGATCATATGATACATGTCTTTCTCTGTTTGACTTATTTCACTCAACATAATACCCTCCAGTTCCATCCACGTCGTTGCAAATGGCAAGATCTCATTCCTTTTGATGGCTGCATAATATTCCATTATATATATACCACATCTTCTTTATCCATTCATCTGTCGATGGACATCTTGGCTCTTTCCACAGTTTGGCTATTGTGGACATTGCTGCTATAAACATCGGGGTGCATGTACCCCTTCGGATCCCTACTTTTGTATCTTTGGGGTAAATACCCAGTAGTGCAATTGCTGGATCATATGGTAGCTCTATTTTCAACTTTTTGAGGAACCTCCATACAGTTTTCCAGAGTGGCTGCACCAGCTTGCATTCCCACCAACAGTGTAGGAGGGTTCCCCTTTCTCCACATCCTCACCAACATCTGTCGTTTCCTGACTTGTTAATTTTAGCCATTCTGACTGGTGTGAGGTGGTATCTCATTGAGGTTTTGATTTGGATTTCCCTGATGCCGAGTGATATTGAGCACTTTTTCATGTGTCTGTTGGCCATTTGGATGTCTTCTTTGGAAAAATGTCTGTTCATGTCTTCTGCCCACTTCTTGATTGGATTCTTTGTTCTTTGGGTGTTGAGTTTGATGAGTTCTTTATAGATTTTGGATACTAGCCCTTTATCTGATATGTCATTTGCAAATATCTTCTCCCATTCCCTCGGTTGTCTTTTGGTTTTGTTGACTGTTTCCTTTGCTTTGGAAAAGTTTTTTATCTTGATGAAGTCCCAATAGTTCATTTTTGCCCTTGCCTCCCTTGCCTTTGGCGATGTTTCTAGGAAGAAGTTGCTTTGGCTGAGGTCAAAGAGGTTGCTGCCTGTGTTCTCCTTTAGGATTTTGATGGACTCCTGTCTCACATTGAGGTCTTTCAACCATTTTGAGTCTATTTTTGTGTGTGGTGTAAGGAAATGGTCCAGTTTCATTCTTCTGCATGTGGCTATCCAATTTTCCCAACACCATTTGTTGAAGAGACTGTCTTTGTTCCATTGGACATTCTTTCCTGCTTTGTCAAAGATGAGTTGACCATAGAGTTGAGGGTCCATTTCTGGGCTCTCTATACAATGTTTTTCTATCGTTGATGCCTTGTGTGCTAAGAATTTCATTATATCTCAGAATTACCACATAAGATTTTCTTTGTATTTGTTACAAACATATTCCTACACACAGAGATAATTGCCACAACTTCACCATATATGTTAAGCTTTTCTTTTTCCCTTATGTTTAACTTTTCTTTAAAAGTATCCACTCGAGGGGCGTCTGGCGGTTTAGTCAGTTGAGCATCTGACTCTTGATTTCGGCTCAGGTAATGATCACAGGGTCGTGAGATTGAGCCCCGCCTCAGGCTCCATGCTCTGCTTAAGAGTCTCTCTCTCCCTCTTTCTCTGCCCTCCCCACTCCCGCCTACGTGTGCACTATGAATAAGTGAATGAATGAATCCACTTGAAGTCCCCGAGCACTTAGCCTCGTTGAAAGATCCTGCTTTTGACTATGATTTGTCCTTTTTCAAAACAGATTTTTTTGGAAAGGAGGAAAATTTGAGCGGATTTTTGTTTCACCATTAAGTCCTAAGCAGTTACCAATGGTACACTCCATCTAGTTTTGTAAGAAAAGAGAAAGGAAACTGAAAAATGTGGTCCTTTCCCTCCAGAAGTTTATAATCTGATTCTAGTCACAAAATGGGCAGGGTGACAATATTCTAGTGCCATTTACACAGCAAAATACAAACTAATGTAATACAGAATCATTAAGTGTTGAGAAAATACTTGGTAAAGAAGCTCTTAATAAATATTTGTTTTCTCATCAGAGAGAAATTAGTCAGCAAAGTCTTCCTAAACATTCATCAATACCTAGAGTCACATAGTACCCCCAAATCAACGACTTTTATCATTCATCTATTCAGCAAGTACACACATTCTATGTTTCAGATGCTTTTTTAGATGCTCTTAGTCTTTCTGGTTTTATTTAGTCTTATTTTGGATGCAATCAATTGTGCAGAATCATTATCCTTGGCTCACAACATTATCATTGATTCATTTGGGGGCCACAATTGGATTGTTTACAGTGTAGGACTATTATAAACATATGCTCATGTTGAACATATGACTGTATATGCATAAGGGAGTAGAATTGCTGAGTCAAATGGTATGCAATGCTCTAATTCACAAGGTAAGGCCAGAAATAATTATTACAAGAAAATATTTTCTAATCCTACCAGCAATGAATGAGAAATCCAGTCGACCCATCTCCTCACCAACCCTTGATACTATAAGACTGCTTAATTTTTTCCAATCTGTTGTGTGTAAAATGGTAGCTCACTGTAGTCTTGCTAATTAAACCTAGGTTGAGCATCTCTTCCTATATTTTGTGGTAATATATGTGTTTTTTTTTCTTTCTCCTTTTCTGACTATTAATATCCTTAACATTATAGGTAGAGATAAAGAAAATAGAATAGCAAATAAAGATTCTAACAAGTCAACAAAATATGGAGGACCACTTAAGAGCTAAAAGTCTCTCATATTCTTTGCTTTGGGGGGAATATATGAAAAAAAACTTGTACTTTGGCCTAGTAAGGAAATATTAACTCCCAACTATTATTCACCTTATATTACATTAGGCAGCTTTGCATCAGAATTCCTCCACTTCTCAGCCTTTCCCACACATCACCTCTTTCCTATAGCTCATAGAATTCCAATCAGATCAAAAGAAGAAAGTGTGGACAGAAAAGGCCCCTTTTACACGAAATGACTCTGAGTGACTGAAAGGCTCATGAGTTCTGGTCATGATCTGAAGGTGAGCTGGCTGGTCAGGAACACAAAAGTCTCAGGTCACCCTGGAGCCACTCCTGATGGCCACATTGGGATGACCTGGGCTGTGAGACTACAATCACCTCAAATCAAAGTAGAACTGGAACATTCATTACAGTCAGAGGGCCAAGGAACATTTGCTTTAAGCACATGACAGAATACCAATTGTAGTCACACTCTCACTTCTTCAATTTTCAAATGTGAAAGACAGAAAGATAATGATTGCACAAAATTTCTTGCTTCACTGGGAGTCTGACACTTGTTGAAAAGCACAATGAAATACTGGAGACACTGTATAGCTATGAAGACAAACCAAAAATAATAAATTAACATGAACAGTAGAAACTTTTAAGATTTTATTTATTTATTTGAGAAAGAGAGAGAGAGCATGAGTAGGCGGGGGCGGGGGGGAGAGGCAGACGTGGAGGGAGAAGCAGACTCCCCGCTGAGCAGGGAGCTTGACGTGGGGCTTGATCCCAGGACCCCGAGATCATGACCTGAGTCAAAGGCAGATGCTTACATAACTGAGCCACCCAGGCACCCCTAAAATTAATTTTAAGAGGTAAAAGAAATATTTATATATTAAAGCCATATTCAAAATCTCTGAACTTTTTACAATCATGGGGTTTTTTTTTTGTTTTGTTTTGTTTTTGCTCAAATGAGAGCAAGAAATTATCAAATTTCAGAATTCAGAGTTTCCAAACAAGGCATAAGAGATGGAGGAAGTCCAATTGTAATGGTCTTCACTTGCATCCATAGACTGTTGTCTTAGTCCATTCTGGCTGCTATAACGAAATACAAGAAACTGAGTAACTTCTAGATCAAAAGATTATTTCTCACAGTTCTTGAGGCTGGGAAGTCCAAGATCAAGGAGTCAGCATAGTTGCGCTCTGGTGAAGGCCTGCTTCCTGATTCATAGCCTGTGCCTTCTCATGATGTCCTCACGTGGAGGAAGAGCTAGAGAGTTCTCTGGAGCCACTTTTATAAGGCACTAATCCCATGCATGAGGGCTCCACCTTCATGGCTTAAGAACTGTTCAAAGGCACCACCTGCTAATATCATCACATTGGACATTGGGATTTCAACATGGAAATAAGAGTGGGACACAAACATTCAGCCTATAGCAACTATATTTTTAGTATATTTTCTTCTTCAACATTCTAGTATTTTCAGAATGGACAGCTATTTAAATTTGCATTTTAACCACTGGACAAACTGAGTCAGAGAAATGAGGCAATTTTCCAAAAGCCCCTCAAACCAACCAAGAAGTCACATCTCCCAAATCCTACTGGCCTGCCATCAGGCAAACCTCTTCCTGTTCTTCTTGCAATAATGAGTGAACCATAAACAACAACAACAAGTATAATTCTAGTGGCACACCAGTTCAACGCTTCTTTTTGAAAAGAACTATAAATGTACCATGTGATCATTTTAATTCTGTGTATATATAAAAAAATCTATGAAAAGCTTATGAAACCAGTTACCAGCCACCTAAACTCTTTTTGTGTGTCCTTAGAAAAAATTCCCAGATGTCACAATTGTCACACCTATTTGTTAAATTGGAGAAATTCTTGAACCACAGTAAGCAGATGCTAGAACAGATGGAAAGTTTCTTTTTGGGCTGAGAAAAAGAAATTTCCAGTTAAGAAATGCCTGGACACTATTTTATCTCCCTTCTAGTTGACTGAGCTATGAGATTTCCTTATGTCACAGTTTAGAATTCAAACAAAAAAATCTTTCTATTTCCTTGAATATTCCTTATTTTTTAAGCATTAGCTTAAAATCTGCTCACTTTCATGCCCTCCTTATAAAATTGCTATAGTGCTTTCCAAAAAAATGGAAAATTAATAAAATATTTTCAGATAATGGTTATATTTAACACTCTATCCTTAATGCAGTTTGTGTTGTTTGCCTCATACGTTTTCTATTCACTGACAACTTTATACAGTATCTATTATGTGCCTGACACTTGTTTCCTTCAGTATGTTTTCTCCAACCTACCCCAAAAGGAGCATTACAAAATGCAAAACAGATTCTTTGCACAGATATGGAAGCAGATGTCTGCTTTCCTACCAACTCTCATCCAGCCCCTCAAATGCAATCTCCAACCAAGTTACCTTCCCTAATATCTTTCTGGAGGAAAGATGAGCTGGTTCATTCTTGAACCATCCCATCCACCTGGCAGCTGGTTCTTTGACAGGTACTTTCACCATGCCCTGGTTCTTCTTGTGAGCCCTTTCATGCTTTACGGCTGGCACAATCCCAAGCTCTTTGCTCCCCCAGTTTACCACTAACCTGAGGATACACAGAGCAGCTTTCTTATAAGGTCTGTGGCATTGGGGTGCCTGGGTGGCTCCATCAGTTAAGCCTCTGACTATTGATTATCGGCTCAAGTCATGATCTCAGGGTCATGAGATCAAGCTCCTCACTGGGCTCCACACTCAGGGCAGAGTTTGTTTGAGATTCTCTCTCTCACTCTCCCTAGGCCCCTCCCCCTGCTTGCATGCTCTCTCTCTAAAATAAAAATAAAATCGTAAAAAAGAAAAAAAAAGGGTCTTTTAAATGTTCCCAGCCATTTAAATGTGCTTAATTTTTTAGAATTTAGTTTTACTTCCATAGCAAAATTGAGCAGAAAGTACAGGAAGTTCTCCTATATCCCTGGCTCCCACACATACACACGACCCCTTCTTCTGTCAACACCCAGCACCACAGTGGAATGTTTGTTAAAATCAATGAACCTACGGGGCACCTGGGTGGCTCAGTTGGTTAAACGACTGCCTTCAGCTCAGGTCATGATCCTGGAGTCCTGGGATTAAGTCCCACATCGGGCTCCCTGCTCTGCAGGGAGTCTGCTTCTCCCTCTGACCTTCCCCCCATCATGCCCTCTCTCTAATAAATAAATAAATAAATAAATCTTTAAAAAAAAAATCAATGAACCTACAATGACACACCATTATCTACTCCAAATCCATAATTTACATTAGGGTTCAGTCTTGGTGTTAGACATTCTATGGATTTTTACAAATGCATAATGACATGTATCCACCACTGTATTATCACACAGAAGAGTTTCACTGTCCTAAAACTCCTCAGTACTCTGCTGATTTGTCCCTCCCTCCCCCTAACCCTTGGAAACCATTGATCTTTTTACCGTTTCCATAGTTTTGTCTGTTCCAGAATGTCATATAGTTGAAATCATACAGTATGTAGCCTTTTCAGTTTGATTTTTTTCAGCTGGTAATATAAATTTAAGGTTCCTCCATGTTGTTTCATGGCTTGGTAGCTCATTTCTTTTTAGCACTGAAGAATATTCCACTGTCTGGGTTTACCACAGTTTATTTATCCATTTACCTCCCAAAGGACAACATGGTTGCTTCCAGATTTGGGTCATTATGAATAAAGCTGCTATAAACATCATTGTACAGACTTTTGTGTGGACATGGGTTTTTAGTTCATTAACGTAAATACAAAGGAGCACAACTGCTAGATCATATGGTAAGAATATGTTTAGTTTTGTAAGAAACCGCCAAACGGTCTTCCAAAGTGGCTGTACCATTCCACATTCCCACCAGCAATGAATGAGAGTTCCTGTTTGCTCCACATTCTGGTCAGCATTTGGTGGTGTCAGTGTTTTGAATTTTGGCCATTCTAATAGGTATATAGTAGTATCCCATTGTTGTTTTAATTTCTAATTCCCTAATGACATAGGATGTTGAACATCTGTTTGTATGCATATTTGCCATCTGTAGGTCTTCTTCGGTGCATTGTCTGTTCAGGTCCCTTGCTCATTTTTTAATTGGGTTGTTTATTTTCTTACTGTTGAGTTTTAAGAGTTCTTTATATACTGTGGATACCAGTCCTTTATGAGATGTATCTTTTGCAAATATTTTCTCCCAGTCTCTCTTCTCGCTCTCTTGACATTGTCTCTTGTAGAGAAGTTTTTTATTTTAATGAAGCCCAGTTTATCAATTACTTTTTTTTAATGGATCCTGCCTTTGGTGTTGTATCCAAAAAAGTCATCGCCACACTCAAGGCTGTATAGATTTTCTCCTATAGCATCTCTAGGAGTTTTATAGTTTTACATTTTACATTTAGGTCTAGGATCCATTTTGAGTTCATGTCTGTGAAGGATGGAAGGTCAGTGTCTAGACTCCTTTTTCTGCATGTTCATGTCCAGCTGTTCCAGTACCTCAGTCATTTTTTCAATGACTGCATGTCCAGCTTCCCTCAGCTCCCAAAATCCGGGTTTATTTTTTATTGCAAAATAGTTTTCCTGTTGCTCATCTCCTCAGTTTTTCTAGAGGGCCTCATTTTTATAACCAAAGTCACTGATCCAAAGAAGTAAGAGACTCCCTTATTGCATGTCCTCCACTAGAACATGTTAGAGAACATGTGGATAGGAGGGAGGTGGTCACTGGCTTTGCCATAATTTCATTCCAACTGCAGATAAAACAGACCCAATACTATCATATAAAAAATAATAAATTATTGTGCTAGACAGCTTTCCTATTTTCATCTTGTGCTTTTTCATTCTTTTCCTTCTTTCTCTTATTTTTCAATGTTTTGTGAAATAAAACCACAGAGAGGCTTATAACTAAATCCTGATTGAAGAATTTAAGAAATGAGACTGTTGGGTGCCTGGGTGGCTCAGTTGGTTAAGCGACTGCCTTCGGCTCAGGTCATGATCCTGGAGTCCCGGGATCTAGTCCCACATCGGGCTCCCTGCTCGGCAGGGAGTCTGCTTCTCCCTCTGACCCTCCTCCCTCTCATGCTCTCTGTCCCTCATTCTCTCTCTCGCAAATAAATAAAATCTTAAAAAAAAAAAGCATTTTAAATAAAAAAAAAGAAATGAGACTGTTGTGTGTATGTATGTATGTGTATACACACACACACACACACGCACACAGACACATATATGGTCTCTGTATTTTACACTTAAGTACTGTTTCCAATATTAATTATCACATTTCAAATGTTACTCTTCTATCCTCATTCTGGCATTTGTTAGCATCGTATTATCTAAGATATACTTTAAATAAGTCAACACATTGTAGGAACCAGTTTAATAAGTGATAAAGCATCTTCTTCCCACTTGCTTTCCAACTTCAAGAGAGCCTTTTAAAGAACAATTAATACATTTCTTCCACCATGTAAGAAAAGATTTGATGAGCCAATTACTGACATTTGTTTGCAAGGTATAGTAGGAAAGTTCCTTAAGAAATCCTGGGTCATCCCTATCCTTGATGAAGACATGACATATGTGAGGAAAGACAAAGTAGTGAGAAGAAGTAGTAAGTGGCTACCACAATGTAAGTGACCCTTCAGAAATGCGAGGAGAGCATTAAAGCAAAGTGGCTGTAAGAGAGTTGAGCGTTATGCAACAATAGTCTTTTTCTTAGAATTTCAACTGCATCTGGGCCCATTAGTTTTGGGTAAATGAAGTTCCATTGATGTTCCTTAGAGTCTTTAGCTTCAAGTTTCTATAAAAATAGGCCTTAATGGATTTTGAAGAGTTAGGAATATTTCACAGACACTAATACCTAATGAAATAGAAATAATTATTCTTCATTTTTGTTTCAGCCTTACTTGCACAGGCCTTCGAACTATTGAAGAAGTATTTATAAACATTTATAAAGATACTCTTCATATCCTGGAGTAAATTTGGTGTTCTCCTGCCTGCTATGAAAGCAGGTAAACAGAAACAGAGAAATTAAATGAACTTTTAAAGATAAGAGAAACCTAAAGATACACAGGCAATCATTCTAGTCTAGAAACTACTTCCTTCCCACAAAACTTCTTAAAATAGAAGGATTTTCCAGTTTAAAAAAGACACATGTCTAAAATTCAATAATGAGGGTCACATATGAACACTAACACAAAATTTTCCTCAAACGATTTAAGCAATAAATTGCTAAGACTCTATAAGGCTGACTAAACTAAGATTTAGTACCAAAAGAAAAGATTAAAAAATAAAACTTTAACCTCATTACAGAATTAGGCCTTACATATTTACCCTTTTTCCTCTTTAAATTCTGTTTAATTTTGTATATAATTTGTGGGTTTTCTGCTATTTTTCAATAATGCCCTTTTTTCCTCAAGTAAAAGATGTAATGATCTCATGAATTCTTTCTAAACCAAAGTTTTACAATATAACTGCCATTACCTCTTTATGTTGTTCATTGCTTTTCTTCAGAAAACAAGTGTGAAAGTTAAATACCGCCATTATAAGCCAACAAAACAAGATCACTTTTTAAACTTGGGCCCAATGCTGCATTTGGGGCCTCTTTTGCAAATGTGTGACTACATTTTCATGCAACTGAAGTGATAACAATTTCTCCTCCAAATTACTTTGTATCCCCACAACGAAGTGGACTTCAGTGTGTAAAACAAAAGTTTACTGAGGTTTGAGAAGCCTGTCCTACTCAGAGACGAGACTGCTTCATTTTGAAAGGAGTGCCTCTCCATTTTGTACTCACTGCAAACAAAGAGCTCCTGGCTTTTTAGTAGCAACAATGAGAAACAATTAAAGACTGGTGAGTCACTGTTCAAGTCATCAGCCCAGCTGAGGAATTGGCCATTGACAGCTGGACTGATGAAATATTATGAGTCGTCAAAGGAAGCCCATAAGAACCATATGGAGTGACATACCAACACTTTTAATGTGCCCATCAGAAACTCCCACAGCTGATGGCGTTCACACAGCTGTAGGTTATTAGGAAGGAGCCTTAAATGAAGGAGGGAGCTCTCTTTAGGGTCATTCACTATCATAATAATGTTAACTAAAACCTGCTGGTGGTGAAGCAACTTCATAGGACTAATATATCACTGTTTTTTGACATCTGACAAAAGCTATAGGGAGTTCTATCTTTTGTGTCTTGAGAAATTAATTTTATGTCTGAGTTTTATAGTGATCTCCAAGGACTAATAAATGTGGCTTTTTACCTGACTTGTATAGCTCTTAAAATTTCAAAACATGTCTTTATTAAACACATAAAATTTCATTTGAACTACACGTAAAAAAAAAAAGCTAAAAAAAAAAACAACTGAGAGTCTCTAAATAATCTCTTGAATACCTCAAGTGGATAATCAGATAAATGTATAATATATAACCAACATGAAAGTCTTGGAATTCTATCCTGAGTAGCCAAGACTCCATGTGAAGTGAAGATATAGGGATAGGTGTACTTCTCTGCAGATTATTTTTTTAACATTATTGATAACAGGTTAAGGATGTATTACTTATGAGTAAAACTCAACCATTAAGTAAAAAGTAGCTTTAGGATAAACCCAACCTATAGATGTCATTCTATGATGGAGAAGTCAGGTTCTTTTCCCATTTGAATTTCAAGTATGCCAATGTTCAGAAAAATATTATGATAAAATAGGATCACATAGTCCAAGAACAATCGAGGACTCTATTCCCTCAACAAACACTTAGTAAGAACCTGTTATATGTAAGAGCCTGAGACCTCCATAATTAATATCTGTGGCTCAATTTAAGAGCTTGTGTTTCTGGACGTGGCTAAGAGAAAGGAAGTCAAGTGTGAAGCCAAACACACTGGCTTCTGCATCAAGCCAATAAGGGAATGCCAAATAATAATATAATAATAATAATATAATCTCATAACTCATTATAAAATAATGATCAGATTTTTCTCATATGTGTAGATGCTTTACTCAACAAGGTTAATATTGTTGAATCAATAAAGCATTTAATCAAAAAGCACAACCAAGCAACCTATTGAATAAAAGAAAAAAGAAAGTTTTTAAGTTTTCCTTTTCAATGATAATGCTTCTCTACAAGTGAAGAGCACGTGAATTAGGACCAATCTGAAAAGAATTACTGTGAGGCAATACCATTCTCTCTCTTTACTGCACACAGTTGTCATCCTCCATCCACAGACCACCACACGTGGCATTCACGCAGACAAGGAGTTGGGAGTTAGGGGCAGGTTTAGCTGCTGACAATCTGATGAGTAAATGTCTAGGAAGCACATTTGGGGCTGCTTGGCACAAAGTGACACCCAACCCCAGAGCACTGCACCAACTCCCCCTCTTTCACTTGGTTTTTGAGCTTTTCCATTTCCAAAGTTCTGACCTGCTTTGTATTGTCTTATGACGTGGTCGGTCAGGGACAGCCACGAGAAGAGACAGAGGAGAGACTCGGGAAAAGAAAGCTGATTATACTCACAGGTCCTGGAGACCAGAGGCACGGCAGGGCACATCATGCTGAGCCACAGGGAAATACACCAGGGTTGTCAGGAAGCAGAAAACAGGAGAGCACAGCCGGAGCCTCAGCCCTTTCCGGGGTTCTGTGGAAAAAGCAAGCCAGGGCAGGTAAACAGTTTAGGATTGGCTAGTTTGAATAATTTCAGCAGGTGTTGGGCTATAAGGATGGTTCTCCAGGTGCTCAGTACCTGGCCCTGGGACAATGAAGGCAGAGAACTATTGCTCCTGGGGCGTAGGACCCAGGTCAAGGATGTGTGGCTCGGGGTTGGTTGGTTTGCCTATCAAAGGCATGCGCTAGCTGGGCCCCCCCGCTAGCTCGGAAGAAATAGCTAGCCCCAAGAGGGGCAGGCAGTCTCTCCCCAGCCAGAAAGATTTTTGTTAAGATGTCAAAACATCATAATATACAGAAGATTAAATACACACACACACACACACAAATATAACACATTGCTTTAGAATGAACTCTAATAAGAGAAACCTTATATTAATTTATCTTTACACAAAAATAGTAAATGATGGCCATTTATGCATCATGCTTTTCGGGGTGCTTTATGAAGACTAATGTTGATTTTTCCCCATCCGCATTTTTTTAAGCAGTAATTTTTATGATAAATCAGCAGAAAAGCCAAATAAAGACTCGGAAGTCCCATGGTCTTCACTTCACTTGCTCTCTCACTTTTGAGCTGTATTTCAGAAACCCCGTTTTTCTTTCCTTCCTCTTCTACTACATGGAGATACATGGATCTACATACATTGGATACATGATACTTGTTTCTACTTAAAAGAGAGCACAGTGCCATAACTAATTCCTTTGGCACACACAGGTTTAGCACAAAGGCTTCTCTGGCAGAGACTCAGGCTTTTCTGGAGAAGACAGCAAGGAATTTTTGAGGCCCACTTTGGCGAGGCTCTAGGTACTGGGGTTTGCTCCGTCTTGACGTTGATGCCTAAATGCATGAAAGACTGCTCAAGGCTGCAGAGGAAGGGACTCACTGAAAATTGTCGCAGGTTAAATGGGGATGAGAAGACCCACAGGAAATCGATTATGTCCACTGTTCCCGAAGTGATAAAAACCCTGAGAAGATTTGGTCTCTATCTGCTGCATGGCTAGGTGGCCACATAATCTTGGCTGGCCTGATTCCCTGCTCCACCTGTTTTCCCAGGGGAGTTTGAATAAGCTCTCTTTTGTTTTCAAAGGTGTCCTGATAGTTTTATTTCCCATTCTAGCTCCACTGTGTTCTAGGAAAACTGGAGCAAGTTTCTTGATGTCGGTCAGTTTTATCATGTGTAAATGGTCACAGTGGTACCCACCTCATAGGATGTTTGTGCAAACTATATTAATACCTGTGAAGTGCTTAGAATAGTGTCTGGTACTTAGCAAGGACTCAATAATAGCTATGATTTTATGTCACGGCATTTATTTTATGAATCAAGAATTATTATGTAGTGGTTTCCTACATTTTGGAGTCATCAGTGGTTATCTGCCTATATATGTATATGAAATAAATATGAGGAGACTTGGTCTCTAGAGAGAATACACATTCTCACAGTGTATAATGGATAATTTTTTGGCCAGC